>NW_012318643.1:0-1840 GCF_000151885.1 Dipodomys ordii
GGCTTCTCTTTCTATTTCAGCTTCTGCTTCTTCTGTTCTGTTCTTCTCCTTCTTCTTCTCCTTCTGCTTCTGTGTCTTCTGCATTTCCTGCTTCTCCTTCTGCATCTCCTTCTGCTAGTTCTTTTCCTTCTGCTTCTTCTTCTGCTCTGGCTTCTCCTTCTCCTTCTCCTTCTCCTTCTTCTGCTTCTCCGTCTTCTTCTGCTTCCCCTCCTTCTCTTTCTGCTTCTCCTTCTGTTTCTGCTTCTCCTTCTGCTTCTGCTTCTTGTCCTTCTCCTGTTTCTTCTGCTTCTGCTTCTCCTGTTTCTGCATCTCCTGCTTCTCCTTCTGCTTCTCTTTCTGCTTCTCCTGCTGCTTTTCCTTCTCCTGCTCCTTCTTCTGCTTCTCTTTCTGCTTCTCATTCTGTTTCTCCTCCTTCTCCTTCTCGTTCTTCTGCTTTTCCTTCTGCTTCTCCTTCTGCTTCTGCATCTTCTGCTTCTTCTGCTACTGCCTCTGCTTCTTCTGTTTCTTCTGCTTCTCCTTCTGCTTTTGCTTCTCTTTCTGCTTCTGCTTCTCCTTCTGCTTCTCCAGATTCTGGTTCTTCTGCTTCTCCTTCTGCTTCAGGTTCTGCTTCTGCTTCATTGGCTTCTTCTGCTTCTGCTTCTCCTGCTGCTGCTTCTTCTGCTTCTCTTTCTGCTTTTCCTTCTGTTTCTGCTTCTCCTTCTGCTTCTTCTCCTTCTTCTGTTTCTTCTGTTTTTGCTTCTCCTGCTTCTGCTTCTCCTTCTGCTTCTGCTTCTGCTCTTCTCCTTCTTCTGTTTCTTTTGCTTCTGTTTTTTCTGCTTCTTCTTCTTCTGTTTCTTCTGATTCTACTTCTGCTTCTCCTTCTTCTCCTTCTCTTTCTGCTTCTACTTATACTTCTTCTGATTCTCCTGCTTCTCCTTCTTGTTCTCCTGCTGTTTCTGCTTCTCTTTCTTCTTCTGCTTCTCCTTCTGCTGCTCCTTCTCCTTCTGCTTCTCCTTCTGATTCTGCTTCTTATGCTTATTCTTTTCCTTCTGCTTCTGCTTCTCTTGCTTCTGCTTCTTCTGCTTCTACTGCTTCTTCTTATGCTTCTCCTTATGCTTCTCCTTCTTCTTCTTCTTCTTCTTCTTCTTCTTCTTCTTCTTCTTCTTCTTCTTCTTCTTCTTCTTCTTCTTCTTCTTCTTCTTCTTCTTCTTCTTCTCTTTCTTCTGCTTCTGCTTTTCCTGCTTCTTCTGCTTCTACTGCTTCTCTTTCTGCTTCTCATTCTGCTTCTGCTTCTCCTTCTGCTTCTCATGTTGCTTCTGCTGCTCTTCCTTCTCCTTCTCCTACTTCTGCTTCTCCTTCTGCTTCTGCTTCTCCTTCTGCTTCTCCTTATATTTCTCTTTCTCCTTCCCGTTCTTCTGCATCTACTTCTGCTTTTGCTTCTGCTACTTATGCTTCTTCTGTTTCTTTTGCTTCTGCTTCTGTTGCTTCTGCTTCTTAGCTTCTCCTGCTTCTTTTTCTGCTTCTTCTTCTTCTTCTCTTTCGGGTTCTCCTGCTTCTGCTTCTTGTGCTTCTCCTGCTTCTCTTTCTGCTACTCATTCTGCTTCTGCTTCTCCTTCTGCTTCTCCTCCTTCTCCTATTTCTGCTTCTCCTTCAGCTTCTGCTTCTTCTGCTTCTCCTGCTTCTCCTTCTGCATCTCCTTCTGCTTGTGCTTGTTCTTATGCTTCTTCTTCTGCTTCTGCTTCTCCTGCTTCTTTTGGTTCACCTTTTGCTTCTGCTTCTTCTGCTTTTCCTGCTTCTCCTTCGGCTTCTCCCTCAGCCTCTTCTTCTGCTTCTCCTTCTGTTTCTCCTTCTCCTTCTCGTC
>NW_012318644.1:0-1840 GCF_000151885.1 Dipodomys ordii
CAGCTTCTACTGCTTCTTCTTCTGCTTCTGCTTCTTCGGCTTCTACGTCTCTTTCTGCTTCTTAGGCTGCTTCTCCTTCTGCTGCTTCTTCTACTTCTTCTGCTTCTCTTTTTGCTTCTCCTTCTGCTTCTGGTTCTGCTTCTTCTGTTTCTCCTGCCTGAATTTCTGGTTCTACATCTTCTGCTGCTTCTCCTTCTGCTTCTGCTTCTACTTCTGCTTCTGTTTCTGCCTCTTCTGATTCTTCTCTTTCGGCTTCTCCTGCTTCTGCTTCTTGTCCTCCTCCTGCTTCTCTTTCTGCTTCTCATTCCGCTTCTGCTTCTTCTTCTGCTTTTGCTTCTCCTCCTTCTCCTTCTCCTACTTCTGCTTCTCCTTCAGCTTCTGTTTCTTCTGCTTCTCCTGCTCCTCCTTCTGCATCTCCTGCTTGTGCTTGTCCTTATGCTTCTTCTTCTGCTTCTGCTTCTCCTTCTCCTTCTTTTGCTTCTCCTTTTGCTTCTGCTTCTTCTGTTTGTCCTTCTTCTCCTTCTGCTTCTGCTTCTTCTGCTTCTCCTGCTTCTCCTTCTGCATCTTTTTCTGCTTCTCCTTCTCCTTCTTCTGCTTCTCCTTCTGATTCTCCTTCTGCTTCTTCTTCTGCTGCTTTACCTGCTTCTCTTTCTGCTTCTTCTTGTGTTTCTCCTTCTGTTTCTCCTTCTCCTTCTTGTTCTTCTGCTTTTCCTTCTGCTTCTCGTTCTGCTTCTGCTACAACTGATACGGCTTCTACTTCTTCTGCATCTCCTTCTGCTTTTGATTCTCTTTCTGCTTCTGCTTCTCCTACTGCTTCTCATTCTGCTTCTCCAGATTCTGCTTCTTCTGCTTCTCCTGCTTCTCCTTCTGCTTCAGGTTCTGCTTCTGCTTCTTCGGATTCTTATGCTTCAGCTTCTCCTGCTTCTGCTTCTCCTGCTTCCCCTACTTTTCTTTCTGCTTCTCCCTCTGCTTCAGCGTCTTGTCCTTCTCCTGTTTCTTCTGCTTATGCTTCTCTTGTTTCTGCATCTCCTGCTTCTCCTTCTGCTGCTCTTTCTGCTTCTCCTGCTGCTTTTCTTTCTCCTGCTCCTTTTTCTGCTTCTCTTTCTGCTTCTCCTTCTTTTTCTCCTTCTCGTTCTTCTGCTTTTCCTTATGCTTCTCCTTCTGCTTCTGCATCTTCTGCTTCTTCTGCTACTGCCTCTGCTTCTTTTGTTTCTTCTGCTTCTCCTTCTGCTTCTCCTTCTGCTTTTGCTTCTCTTTCTGCTTCTGCTTCTCCTTCTGCTTCTCCAGATTCTGCTTTTTCTGCTTCTCCTGCTTCTCCTTCTGCTTCAGGTTCTGCTTCTGCTTCTTCGGCTTCTTCTGCTTCTGCTTCTCCTGCTGCTGCTTCTTCTGATTCTCCTGCTTCTCTTTCTGATTTCCTTCTGTTTCTGCTTCTCCTTCTGCTTCTTCTCCTTCTGTTTCTTCTGCTTCTGCTTCTCCTGCTTCTGCTTCTCCTTCTGCTTCTGCTTCAATTTCTCCTTCTGCTGCTCATTCTGCTTCTGCGTCTTCTGCTTCTTCTGCTTCTCCTGCTTGTCCTTCTCCTTCTGCTTCTCCTTCTCCTTCTTCTGCTTCTCTTTCTGCTTCTTCTTCTGCTTCTTCTGATTCTCCAACTTCTCCTTCTTCTTCTCCTTCTGTTTCTGCTTCTCTTTCTGCTTCTGCATCTCCTTCTGCTTTCACCTTCTTCTGCTCCTTCTCCTTCTTCTGTGTCTCCCTCTGCTTCTGCTTCTTATGCTTCTTCTTTATCTTCTGCTTCTCCTGCTTCTGCTTCTTATGCTTCTACTGCTTCTTCTCTGCTTCTGCTTCT
>NW_012318645.1:0-1840 GCF_000151885.1 Dipodomys ordii
GGGGACCCCGCGGGGACACAGCAGGACACAGCGGGGACACAGCCAGACACAGCGAGGGACACAGCAGGGGACACAGCGGGACACAGCAGGTCACAGCTGGACACTGCGGGGGACACAGTGGGACACAGCAGGGGACACAGCGGGACACAGCGTGGTACACAGCGGGACACCGCGGGGTACACAGCGGGGGACACAACGGGACACAGCGGGGGACTCAGAGGGAAACACAGGGACACAACGAGGACAACGCGCGGGACACAGCGGGGACACAGCTGGGGACACAGCGGGACATAGCGGGGACACAGTGGGACGCTGGGGGACACAACGGGGGACTCAGTGAGGACACAGCAGTACACAGCGGGACAAAGCGGGACACAGCGAGGGACACAGCGGGACACAGAGGGGGACACAGAGGGGTACACAGCGGGATACACCGGGGAACAAAGCGAGGACACAGCGGGACACAGCGGGGGACACAGCAGGACACAGCGGGGGACACAGGGAGGACACAGCGGGACACAGCGGGACACAGGGGGACACTGCGGAAACATAGCGGGACACAGCAGGGTACACAGCGGGACACAGCAGTACACAGCGGGGTCACAGCGGGGACACAGCGGGACACATCGTGGACACAGCCCGACACAGCGGGGACACAGCATTGGTCACAGCGGGACACAGCGGGGGACACATCCGGACACAGCGGGGAACACATCAGGGGACACAGCGGGACACAGCGGGGACACAGCTGGACACTGCGGGGGACACAGCAGGACACAGCGGGGGACACAGCGGGACACAGCGTGGTACACAGTAGGTCACAGTTGGGTACACAGCGGGGGACACAACGGGTCACAGCGGGGGACACAGAGGGAAACAGAGGGACTCAGCGAGGACAACGCGCGGGACAAAGCGGGGACACAGCTGGGGACACAGAGGTACACAGCGGGGAATACAGCGGGACACAGCGGCGGACACAGGGGGGACAAAGAGGGACTCAGCAGGTGACACGGCAAGGACACAGCGGGACACAGCGGGGAGACAGCAGGACTCAGCGGGGGACACAGCGGGACACAGCGGGACACAGCGGGACACAGTGGGGACACAGCAGGGACACAGCAGAGGACAAAGCGGAACACAGCGGGGGACACAGCAGGGGACACAGCGGGGAACACAGCGAGGACACAGCGGGACAAAGCGTTGGTACAGCGGGGACACTGCGGGACACAGCGAGGTACACAGCTGGGGACACAACGGGACACAGGGGGGACACAGCGGGACACAGAGGGGACAAAGCTTGAGACACAGCTGGGGACAGAGCAGGAGACAGTTGGAGACACAGCGGGACACAGTGGGGGACATAGCGGGACACAGCGGGGGACACAGCAGGGGACACAGCGGGACACAGTGGTGGACACAGCGGGACAGAGCGGGGACACAGCTGGACACAGAGGGGTACACACCGTGACACAGCGGGGACACAGCGGAGACACAGCGGGACACAGCGGGACACAGCGGGGACACAGTGGGACACTGGGGGACACAACGGGGGACTCAGTGAGGACACAGCAGTACACAGCGGGACAAAGCGGGACACAGCGAGGGAAACAGCGGGACACAGAGGGGGACACAGAGGGGTACACAGCGGGGAACACAGCGAGGACACAGCGGGACACAGCGGGGGACACAGGGAGGACACAGCGGGACACAGCCGGGACACAGCGGGGACTCACTGGGGGACACAGCGGGGGACAAAGCGGGACAGCCCGGGACACAGCAGGACACAGCGGGACACAGGGGGATACTGCGGGAACATAGCAGGACACAGCAAGGTACACAG
>NW_012318646.1:0-1840 GCF_000151885.1 Dipodomys ordii
AAAGGGACATAGTGGTTACACAGCGAGGACATACAAGGGACACATCGGAACACAGCGGGGAAACAGCAGGTACACAGCGGGACACAGTGAGGACACAGCGGGGGACACAGCGGTACACAGTGGGGGACACAGCGGGGGACACAGCGGGACACAGCGGGGGACACAGCGAGGACACAGTGGGACACAGCAGGGGACACAGCGGGGGACAGCGGGGACACACAGGCGGACAGCGGGGACACAACGGGAAACAGCGGGGGATATCGGGGACACAGCGGGACACAGTGGGGACACAGCGGGGACAAAGCGGGGGACAGCAGGGAGACACAGCGGGACACAGCGGGACACAGTGGGGACACAGTGGGACACAGCAGGGGACACAGCGGGGACACAGCGGGGACACAGCGGGACACAGCGGGGGACACAGCGTGGACACAGCGGGTCATAGCAGGGAAATAATGGGGGACACAGCGGGGGACACAGTGGGATACAGAACGACAAAACGAGGACACAGCGGGACAGAGGAGGACAGAGCGGGGACACAGTGGGGACACAGCGGGGGACCCAGTGGGACACAGCGGGGGACACAGCGTGGACACAGCGGGTCACAGTGGGGAAATAGTGGGGGACACAGCAGGGGACACAGCGGGATACAGAAGGACAGAGCGAGGACACATCGGGATACAGGAGGACACAGTGGGGACACAGCGGCGAACACAGTGGGACACAGCGGGGGATACAGCGAGGACACAGCGGGGACACTGCGGGACACAGTGGGACACAGCGGGGAAACAAAGGGACATAGCGGTTACACAGCGAGGACACACCAGGGACAAATTGGGACACAGCGGGGAAACAGCGGGGACACAGCGGGACACAGCGAAGACACAGCGGGGGACACAACAGGGGACACAGCGGGGGACAGCGGTGAAAAACCGGCGGACAGCGGGGACACTGCGGGACACAGCGGGGGACACAGCGGTACACAGTGGGGGACACAGAGGGGGACACAGCGGGACACAGCAGGGGACACAGGGGGGACAGCGGGGACACACTGGCGGACAACGGGGACACAGCGGGAGATATCGGGGACACAGCGGGACACAGCGGGGTACGCAGCGGGGAAACAGTGGGCACAAAGTGGGGGACAGCACGGAGACACAGCGGGACACAGCGGGACACAGCGGGGACACAGTGGGAGACAGCGGGGACACAGGGGGACACAGCGGGGACACAGCGGGACACAGCGGGGACAGAGCGGGACACAGCGGGGACACAGCGGGATACAGCGGGGTACACAGTGGGGAAACAGTGCGAGACAGCGGGGGACACAGCGGGGCACAGTGGGACACTTGGGGACACAGCAGGTACACAGGAGGGGACACAGTGGGACACAGCGGGACTCAGCGAGGACACAGAGGGGGACAAAGAGGCGGACATAGCGGGACAGAGCAGGACACATTGGGGAAGCAGCGGGAAACAGCGGGGACCCAGCAGGACACAGCAGGACACAGCAGGGACAAAGTGAGAACAGAGCGGGAAACAGCGTCGACACAGCAGGGAAACAGCGGGACACAGCAGGGGATACAGCAGGGGACACAACGGGGCAGAGCGGGCACACAGAGGGACACAGCGGGACACAGCGGGGACACAGCGAGGACACAGCGGGACACAGCGGGGGACACAGCGGGACACAGTGGGACACAGCGCGACACAGCGCGACACAGCGTGGACACAGGAGGGTCACAGCGAGGACACAGCAGGACACAGCATAGACACAGCGGGGGACAAAGGGGACACAGAGGGACACAGTGGGACACAACGGGGACACAGCGGGACATGA
>NW_012318647.1:0-1840 GCF_000151885.1 Dipodomys ordii
GAAGCTGAGAATCTTATGATGCATAGCTGATTGAGAATCTGATGGTGAAATTTTATCAAATCAGAAGGAGATGCTGTAGCATAAGGAGTAGCAGAAGAAGGATAAGGTGATGCAGATAGAGAAGCAGAATGTGAAGCAGGTGAAGCAGAATGCAGGTGAAGCAGAAGCAGAAGAAATGAGAAGAAGGAGAAGAAGCAGAAGCAGAAGGAGAAGCAGTAACAGAAGGAAATGCAGAAAGAGAAGCAGGTGAAGCATCAGCAGGAGAAGCAGAAGCAGAAGAAGCCAAAGATGCATAAGAAGAACCTGAAGCAGAAGGAGAATCAGGTGAAGCAGAAGAAGCTGAAGCTGGAGAAGCAGAAGGAGAAGCAGATGCAGAAAGAGAAGCAAAAGCAGAAGGAGAAGCAGAAGTAACAGAAGAAGCAGAGGCAGTAGCAGAAGAAGCAGAAGATGCAGAAGCAGAAGCAGAAGGAAAAGCAGAAGAACGAGAAGGAGAAGGAGAAGGAGAAATGGAAGGAGAAGAAGAAAGAGAAGCAGAAGAAGGAGCAGGAGAAGGAAAAGCAGCAGGAGAAGCAGAAAGAGCAGCAGAAGGAGAAGCAGGAGGTGCAGAAACAGGAGAAGGAGAAGCAGAAGAAACAGGAGAAGGACAAGAAGCAGAAGCAGAAGCAGAACCTGAAGCAGAAGGAGAAGCAGGAGAAGCAAAAGAAGCAGTATCTGGAGAAGCAGAATGAGAAGCAGAAGCGGAAAGAGAATCAAAAGCAGAAGGAGAAGCAGAAGAAACAGAAGAACAGAAGCAGTAGCAGTTGCAGCAGTAGGAGAAGCAGAAGGAAAAGCAGAAGAACGAGAAGGAGAAGGAAAAACAGAAGGAGAAGCAGAAAAAGAATCAGAAGGAGAAGCAGAAGTAGCAGAAGGAGAAGCAGAAGCAGAAGAAGAAACATAAGGACAAGCACAAGCAGAAGGAGATGCAGAAGGAGAAGCAGGAGAAGCAGAAGAAGCAGAAGCAGAAGAAGAAGTAGAAGCAGGAGAAGGAGAAAGAAGAGCAGCAGAAGCAATAGGAGAAGCAGAAGGAGAAGCAGAAGCAGAATGAGAAGCAGAAAGAGAAGCAGTAGAAGCAGAAGAAGCAGGAAGAGCAGAAGCAGAAGAAAGAGAAGAAGAAGAAGAAGAAGAAGAAGAAGAAGAAGAAGAAGAAGAAGAAGAAGAAGAAGAAGAAGAAGAAGAAGAAGAAGAAGAAGAAGAAGAAGAAGAAGAAGGAGAAGCATAAGGAGAAGCATAAGGAGAAGCAGTAGAAGCAGAAGAAGCAGAAACAGGAGAAGCAGAAGCAGAAGAAAAGGAATAAGCATAAGAAGCAGAATCAGAGGAAGAAGCAGTAGGAACAGGAGAAGGAGAAGCAGAAGGAGAATCAGAAGGAGAAGAAGGAGAAGCAGAAGCAGAAGAAGTAGCAGAAGGAGAAGCAGAAGAAAATGCAGAAGGAGAAGCAGGAGAAGCAGAAGAAGCAGAAGCAGAAGGAGAAGCAGAAGTAGGAGAAAAAGAAGGAGAAGGAAGGGCAGCAGAAGCAATAGGAGAAGCAGAAGGAGAAGCAGAACCAGAATGAGAAGCAGAAAGAGAAGAAAAAGAAGCAGAAGAAGCAGGAAAAGCAGAAGCAGAAGAAAGAGAAGCAGCAGCAGCAGCAGCAGCAGCAGCAGCAGCAGAAGAAGAAGAAGAAGAAGAAGAAGAAGAAGAAGAACAAGACAAAGAAGAAGAAGAAGAAGAAGAAGCATAAAGAGAAGCATAAGGAGAAGCATAAGGAGAAGCAGTAGAAGCAGAAGAATCAGAAGCAGGAGAAGCAGAAGCAGAAGAAAAAGAA
>NW_012318648.1:0-1840 GCF_000151885.1 Dipodomys ordii
CTTCTGCTTCTGCTTCTTCTCCTTCTTCTGTTTCTTCTGCTTCTGCTTCTCCTGCTTCTGCTACTCCTGCTTCTCGTTCTGCTTCTCTTTCTGCTTCTCTTTCTGCTTCTCCTTATCCTTCTTCTGCTTCTCCTTCTGCTTCTGCTTCAATTTCTTCTTCTGCTTCTCATTCTGCTCCTGCGTCTCCTGTTTCTTCTGTTTCTCCTGCTTCTGCTTCTCCTGCTTCTCCTAATTCTCGTGCTGCTACTCCTTCGGCGTCTCTTTCTGCTTCTGCTTATCCTTTTGCTTCTCCTACTCCTAATCCTTTTATTTCGCCTTCTCCGACTTCTTCTTCTGCTTCTCCTGCTGCTTCTGCTTCTGCTTATTCTACTATATCTGTTTATTCTTCTTCAGATTGTGCTTCTTCTGTTTCTCCTTCTGCTTCAAATTCTGCTTCTGCTTCTTCGGCTTCTCCTGTTTCTTCTGCTTCTGCTTCTCCTGCGTCTTCTGCTTCTCCTGCTTCTCTTTCTGCTTCTGCTTATCCTTTTGTTTCTCCTACTCCTAATTCTTCTCTTTCTCCTTCTCCTTCTGCTTCTTCTGCTTCTCCTGCTGCTTCTTCTTCTGCTTCTTCTGCTTTTTCTGTTTCTTATTCTGCTGCTTCAGCTTCTGCTTCTTCTTCTTCTCCTTCCGCTTCTGTTTCTCCTTCTGCTTCTGCTCTTCTCCTTCTTCTGCTTCTGCTTCTCCTGATTCTTCTTCTTCTGCTTCTCCTACTTTTCCTTCTGCTTCTCCGTCCCATTCTCCTTCTCCTTCAATTTCTCCTTATTGTGCTTCTCATTCTGCTTCTGCTTCTGCTTCTCCTGCTTCTGCTTCTTCTGTTTCTCCTTCTGCTTCTCTTTCTGCCTCTAATTCTGCTTCTGTTCCTCCTACTCCTAATCCTTCTCTTTCTCCTTCTTCTTCTTCTGCTTCTCGTTCTGCTTCTGCTTCTTCTGCTTGTTCTGTTTCTTCTACTTCTGCTTTTCCAGCTTCTCCTGCTTCTTCTTCTCCTTCTGCTTCAATTTTCCTTCTGCTTCTTCGGCTTCTTCTGTTTCTTCTGCTTCTGCTCCTCCTGCTACTGCTTCTTCTGCTTCTCTTCCTGCTTCTCCTTCTGCTTCTGCTTCTCCTTCTGCTCCTTCTCCTTCTTCTGTTTCTTCTTCTTCTGCTGCTTCTCCCGCTTCTGCTTCTTCTGCTTCTCCTGCTTGTCCTTCTGCTTCTGCTTCTCCTTTTCCTTCTTCTGCTTCTCTTTCTGCTTCTGCTTCTGCTTCTTCTGATTCTCCAACTTCTCCTTCTCCTTCTCCTACTGTTTCTGCTTCTCTTTCTGCATCTGCATCTCCTTCTGCTTCAACTTCTGCTGCTCCTTCTCCTTCTTCTTTTTCTCCCTCTGCTTCGGCTTCTGCTTCTTATGCTTCTTTTTTTCTTCTGCTTCTGCTTCTCCTGCTTCTGCTTCTTATGCTTCTACTGCTTCTTCTTCTGCTTCTGCTTCTTCTGATTCTACTTCTCTTTCTGCTTCTGCTTCTCCTGCTTGTTTTTCTGCTTCTTCTGCTGCTTCTCCTTCTGCTGCTTCTTCTACTTCTCCTTCTGCTTCTCTTTTTGCTTCTCCTTCTGTTTCTGCTTCTGCTTCTTCTGTTTCTCCTGCCTGAATTTCTGGTTCTACTTGTTCTGCTGCTTCTCCTTCGGCTTCTACTTCTACTTCTGATTCTGTTTCTGCTTCCTCTGCTTCTTCTCTTTCGGCTTCTTCTGCTTCTGCATCTTGTGCTTCTCCTGCTTCTCTTTCTGCTTCTCATTCCGGTTCTGCTTGTCCTTCTGCTTCTACTTCTCCTCCTTC
>NW_012318649.1:0-1839 GCF_000151885.1 Dipodomys ordii
GACACAGCGGGACACAGTGGGACACAGCGGGGACAAAGCTTGAGACACAGCGGGGTACAGAGCGGGAGACAGCGGGGAACACAGCAAGGACAGAGCGGGACACAGCGCTGACACTGCGGGGGACCCAGCGGGGGACACAGCGGGGGACACAGCCGGACACAGCGGGACACAGCGGGGGACACAGGGGGGACCCAGCGGGACCCAGCGCGGGACACAGCGAGGACGCATTGGGACACAGTGGGGACACAGCGGGACTCAGCGGGGGACACAGCAGTACACAGCGGGACACAGCGGGACACAGCGGGGGACACAGAGGGGTAAACAGCGGGACACAGGGGGGAACACAGCGAGGACACAGCGGGATCAAGCGGGACACAGCGTCGATACAGCGGGGACACAGTGGGACACAGCGGGGTACACAGCTGGGTACACAACGGGACACAGCGGGGGACACAGCGAGGACACAGCAGAACACAGCGTGGGAAACAGCGAGGACACAGCAGGATACAGCGAGACACAGCGGGACACAGTGGGGACACAGCAGTAGACACAGCGGGACACAGCGAGGACACAGCGGGGACACAGCGGGGACACAGCGGCACCCTGCAGGACACACCGGGGCACACAGCGGGACACAGCGGGACACAGCTTGGGACACAGCGGGAACAGAGCAGGACACAGCCGGGGACACAGCGAGGACTCAGCGGGGCACAGCGGGACACATCGTGGGACAAAGCAGGAGATGGCAGGGGACACAGCGAGGACACAGCGGGACACAGTGGCGACACATATAGGACTCAGCGGGGGACACAGTGGGGGACAGAGCGGGATCAAAAACAAAACCTAGTACTGAAAGTTTGTCCTTTAAACATTATCTCTTTGGAAATTACAGTGCTCCTGCTAAATGTGTTTATTTGAACTTGTGAAATCATGCAGTAAAATCACATATCTTCAGCATACAGGCCACTTCTGTGTGTGCACATGACTGGGTCTGTGTACTTGTTTGGGGGCTTGAACTAAAGCCTGGGTACTGTCCTTTGGCTTTTTTTGCTCAAAGCTGCCTATCATTTGAACCACAGCTCCACGTCTGGCTTTCTGGTGGTTAATTGGAGATAGGAGTCTCATAGACTTTTTCTGCCAGGGCTGGCTTTGAACTAGGAGCCTCATATCTCAGCCTCCTGAGTAGCTAGGATTACAGATGTGAGCCACTGGCACCTGGCAGGTCAATGGATTTGAACAAATGAATGTGCCATGTAGTCATCATTCTGCTCAGAAACATAGAACATTTCCATCTTCCCAGAAAGTTGTCTTTGTAGTTGCTCTCCCATGTAAACTGGTCTGGCTGTCAGCGGCCTCAGTTTTACTAAGATACCTTGTGGTAGTGTTGTAGACTTTATGCTAATGGGACAACACACTGTCAAGTCCAGCTTCTTTCATTGAGTGCAATGTCTGCAGAATTCTTTGGGATTGCTGTTTGTATCAATTTGTTCATTTTGGCCAAGTGAAGGATTAAATTGTATCTAGTGAAAAATAAATTGCAAGCTGTTTATCCTTTCCATGTGTTGATAGGGATGTGTGTTGCTTTTGAGGTTGTTACGATAAAGCTACTGTGAGTATTTGCATACAAATGCTGCTGTAAATGTGTTTTCATTTATTTTGAGAATTTCTGAATCTTATGGTAATGGTAAGTTTAACGGCAAGAAACTGCCAAACTCTTTTTCCAAAGTGGTTGTGACATTTTATATTTCTACTAGTGAAATAGGAGAAGTCCAGTTGCTTGCTCTATATCTTTACCAACATTTGCTCTTTTAATTTCACCTATTCTCTTGTCTTAAGGCT
>NW_012318650.1:0-1839 GCF_000151885.1 Dipodomys ordii
GAAGGAGAAATTGAAGCTGAAGCAGAAGGAGAAGCAGAAACTGAAGGAAAAGCTAGAAATAGAAGCAGGAGCAGCAGAAGAAGCAGCAGCAGGAGAAGCAGAAGCAGAAGAAGCCGAAGAAACAGCAGCAGAACGTGAAGCATAAGGAGATACAGGAGAAGCAGAAGAAGCAGAATCTGGAGAAGCAGAAGGAGAAGCAGAAGCAGAAAGAGAAGCAAAAGCAGAAGGAGAAGCATAAGGAGAAGCAGAAGAAACAGAAGAAGCAGAGGCAGTAGCAGAAGATGTAGAAGCAGAAGGAGAAGCAGAAGGAAAAGCAGAAGAACGAGAAGGAGAAGGAGAAGGAGAAGCAGAAGGAGAAACAGAAAGAGAAGCAGAAGAAGGAGCAGGAGAAGGAAAAGCAGCAGGAGAAGCAGAAAGAGAAGCAGAAGGAGAAGCAGGAGATGCAGAAACAGGAGAAGCAGAAGCAGAAGAAACAGGAGAAGGACAAGAAGCAGAAGCAGAAGGAGAAGCAGAAACAGAAGGAGAAGCAGAAAGAGAAGGAGGGAAAGCAGAAGAAGCAGAAGCAGGAGAAGCAGAAGCATAAGAATCCGAAGAAGCCGAAGCAGAACCTGAAGCAGAAGGAGAAGCAGGAGAAGCAGAAGAAGCAGAATCTGGAGAAGCAGAATGAGACACAGAAGGAGAAGCAGAAGGAGAAAGAGAATCAAAAGCAGAAGGAGAAGCAGAAGAAACAGAAGTAGAAGCAGTAGCAGGTGTAGCAGAAGCAGAAGGAAAAGCAGAAAAACAGGAAGGAGAAGGAGAAACAGAAGGAGAAGTAGAAGGAGAAGCAGAAAGAGAAGCAGGTAAAGCAGAAGAAGAAGAAGCAGAAGGAGAATCAGAAGGAGAAGCAGAAGAAGGAGAAGGAGAAACAAGCAGAAGAAGATGCAGAAGGAGAAGCAGGAGAAGCAGAAGAAACAGAAGCAGAAGGAGAAGCAGAAGAAGCAGAATCTGGAGAAGCAGAAGGAGAAGCAGAAGCAGAAAGAGAAGGAAAAGCAGAAGGAGAAGCAGAAGAAACAGAAGAAGCAGAGGCAGTAGCAGAAGAAGCAGAAGATTCAGAAGCAGAAGGAGAAGCAGAAGGAAAAGCAGAAGAACTAGAAGGAGAAGGAGAAGGAGAAACAGGAGTAGAAGCAGAAAGAGAAGCAGAAGAAGGAGCAGTAGAAGGAAAAGCAGCAGGAGAAACAGAAAGAGCAGCAGAAGGAGAAGCAGGAAATGCAGAAACAGGAGAAGAACAAGCAGAAGAAACAGGAGAAGGACAAGAAGCAGAAGCAGAAGGAGAAGCAGAAAAGAAGGAGGGGAAGCAGAAGAAGCAGAAGCAGGAGAAGCAGAAGCATAAGAATCCGAAGAAGCAGAAGCAGAACCTGAAGCAGAAGGAGAAGCAGGAGAAGCAGAAGAATCAGTATCTGGAGAAGCAGAATGAGAAGCAGAATGAGAAGCAGACGCAGAAAGAGAATCAAAAGCAGAAGGAGAAGCAGAAGAAACAGAAGAAGTAGAAGCAGTAGCAGTTGTAGCAGAAGCAGAAGGAAAAGCAGAAGAACAAGAAGGAGATGGAGAAACAGAAGGAGAAGCAGAAAGAGAAGCAGGTAAAGCAGAAGAAGAAGAAGCAGAAGGAGAATAAGAAGGAGAAGCAGAAGAAGGAGAAGGAGAAGCAGAAGCAGAAAAATATGCAGAAGGAGAAGCAGAAGAAGCAGAAGCCGAAGGAAAAGCCGGAAAAGCTGAAGAAGCAGAAGCAAAAGGAGAAACAAAAGAAGGAGAAGGAGAAGCAGAGGCAGAAGAAGAAGCATAAGGCCAAGCACAAGCAGACGG
>NW_012318651.1:0-1839 GCF_000151885.1 Dipodomys ordii
GCTGTGTCCTCACTGCGTCCCACTCTGTGTTCCGCTCTGTCCTTGTTGTGTCCCCCGCTGTGCCCTGCAGTGTCTCGCTCTGTCCCGCTGTGTCCTCGCTGTGTCTCGCTGTGTCCCGCTGTGTCCCCCACTGTTTCCCCTGCTGTGTCCGGTTGTGTCCCCCACTGTGTCCCGCTCTGTCCCCCTCTGTGTCCCGCTGTGTCCCCCGCTGTGTCCTACTGTGTCCCCGCAGTGTCACTGCTGTGTCCCGCTGTGTTCCGTGGTGTCCCTCTTTGTCTCCCGCTGTGTCCCCCGCTGTGTCCCGCTGTGTCCGACTGTGTCCCGCTCTGTCCCCGCTGTGTCCCGCTGTGTCCCGCTGTGTCCCACTGCGTCCCGCTGTGTCCCGCTGTGCCCCCACTGTGTCCCGTTGTGTCCACAGCTTTGTACCATGCTGTGTAACGCTGTGTCTCCGCTGTATCGACGCTGTGTCCCGCTGGGTCCCGATGTGTCCTCGCTGTGTTCCCCGCTATGTCCAGCTGTTTCCCCCACTGTGTCCCCCACTGTGTCCTCGCTGTGTCCCCCGCTGTGTCCCTCTGTGTCCCGCTGTGTCCTCGCTGTGTCCCCCTCTGTGTCCCGCTGTGTCCCCCGCCGTGTCCCGCTGTATCCCGCTGTGTCCTGCTGCGTCCCCGCTGTGTCCCGCTGTGTCCCGCTTTGTCCCCACTGTGTCCCGCAGTGACCCCGCTGTGTCCCGCTGTTTCCCACTGTGTCCCGTGGTGTCCCGCTTTGTCCCCCGCTGTGTCCCCGGCTGAGTCTCGCTGTGTCCCCACTGTTTCCTTTCTGTGTCCCCCGCTATGTCCTGCTCTGTTCCCCACTGTGTCTCCCGTTTTGTCCCCGCTGTGCCCCGCTGTGTCCCGCTGTGTCCCCCACTGTGTCCCGTTGTGTCAACAGCTGTGTACCCCGCTGTGTCCCTGCTGTATCGACGCTGTGTCTCGCTGGGTCCTGCTGTGTCTCTCTCTGTGTTCCCCACTGTGTCCCGCTGTGTCCCCCGCTATGTCCTTGCTGTGTCCCCGCTGGGTCCCGCTGGGTCCCGCAGTGTCCCCCGCTGAGTCCGGTTGTGTCACCGCTGTGTCCCGCTGTGTCCCCGCTCTATCGACGCTGTGTCCCCCTGGGTCCCGCTGTGTCCTCTCTTTGTTCCCCTCTGTGTCCCGCTGTGTCCCCCACTGTGTCTCTCGCTGTGTCCCGCTGTGTCCCCGGCTGTGTCCGGCTGTGTCCCGCTGTGTCCCCCGCTGTGTCCTTGTTGTGTCCCCGCTGTGTCCCGCTGTGTCACCGCTGTGTCCCGCTTTGTCCTCGCTGTGTCCCCCGCTATGTCCCGCTTTGTGCCTGCTGTGTACCCCGCTGTGTCCTTCTGTGTCCCCTGCTATGTCCCGCTGTGTCCCCTGCTGTGTCCCCACTGTGTCACGCTCTGTTTCACTGTGTCCGGCTGTGTCCTCGCTCTGTCTCCCTCAGTGTCCAGCTGTGTCCTCCCTGTGTCCCCCGCTGTGTCCCGCTGAGTCCCCTGCTGTGTCCCGCTGTGTCCCGCTGTGTCACGCTCTGTCCCCTCTGTGTCCCTCTATGTCCAGTTCTGTCCCTGTTGTGTGTCCGCTGTGCCCCGCTGTGTACCCTTCTGTGTCCAGCTGTGTCCCATCTGTGTCCCGCCATGTCCCTTCTCTTTCCCCCACTGTCCACCGCTGTGTCCCCCGGCTGTGTCCCGCAGTGTCCCCGCTGTGTCCCGCTGTGTCCTGCTGTGTCCCGTGATGTCCCGCTTTTTCCCCTCTATGTACCCCTGCTGAGTCCCCTCTGTGTCCCCGCTGTGTCCAGCTG
>NW_012318652.1:0-1839 GCF_000151885.1 Dipodomys ordii
TCCTTCTGCTTCTGCTTCTCCTTCTGCTTCTCCTTCTGCTTCAATTTATCCTTCTGCTTCTCATTATGCTTCTGCGTCTTCTGTTTCTTCTGCTTCTCCTGCTTCTGCTTCTCCTGCTTCTCCTACTTCTCGTGCTGCTTCTCTTTCTGCTTCTCTTTCTGCTTCTCCTTCTCCTTCTTCTGCTTCTCCTTCTGCTTCTGCTTCAACTTCTTCTTCTTGTTCTTGTTCTTCTTCTTCTTCTTCTTCTTCTTCTTCTTCTTCTTCTTCTTCTTCTTCTTCTTCTTCTTCTTCTTCTTCTTCTTCTCTTTCTTCTGCTTCTACTGGTTTTTCTGCTTCTACTGCTTCTCTTTTTGCTTCTCATTCTGCTTCTGCTTCTCCTTCTGCTTCTCCTATTGCTTCTGCTGCCCTTCCTTCTCCTTCTCCTTCTCCTACTTCTGTTTCTCCTTCTGCTTCTGCTTCTTCTTCTTCTCCTGCTTCTCCTTCTGCATCTTCTTCTGCTTCTGCTTCTCCTTCTTCTGCTTCTCCTTCTGATTCTCCTTCTGCTTCTCCTTCTCCTTCTGCTCCTTCTCCTTCTGCTTCTCCCTCTGATTCTGCTTCTTTTGCTTATTCTTTTTCTTCTGCTTCTGCTTCTCTGCTTCTACTGCTTCTCCTTTTGCTTCTCCTCCTTTTGCTTCTCCTTCTCCTCCTCCTCCTCCTTCTTCTTCTTCTTCTTCTTCTTCTTCTTCTCCTTCTTCTTCTTCTTCTTCTTCTTCTTCTTCTTCTTCTTCTTCTTCTTCTTCTTCGTCTTCTTCTTCTTCTTCTCTTTCTTCTGCTTCTACTTTTCCTGCTTCTTCTGCTTCTACTGCTTCTCTTTCTGCTCTCATTCTGCTTCTGCTTCTCCTTCTGCTTCTCCTATTTTTCTGCGGCTCTTCCTTCTCCTACTTATACTTCTCCTTCTGCTTCTGCTTCTTCTGCTTCTCCTGCTTCTCCTTCTGCATCTTCTTCTGCTTCTGCTTCTCCTTCTGCTGCTTCTTCTGCTTCTGTTTCTCCTTCTGCTTCTCCTTCTGCTTCTGCTTCTCCTTCTGCTTCTTCTGCTTCCCCTTCTGCTTCTCCTTCTGCTTTTGCTTCTCTTTCTGCTTCTGCTTCTCCTTCTGCTTCTCCAGATTCTGCTTCTTCTGCTTCTCCTGCTTCTCCTTCTGCTTCAGGTTCTGCTTCTGCTTCTTCTGCTTCTTCTGCTTCTGCTTCTCCTGCTGCTGCTTCTTCTGCTTCTCCTGCTTCTCTTTCTGCTTTTTCCTTCTGTTTCTGCTTCTCCTTCTGCTTCTTCTCCTTCCTATGTTTCTTCTGCTTCTGCTTCCCCTGCTTCTGCTTCTCGTTGTGCTTCTCTTTCTGCTTCTCTTTCTGCTTCTCCTTCTCCTTCTTCTGCTTCTCCTTCTGCTTCTCCTTCTCCTTCTGCTTCTGCTTCAATTTCTCCTTCTGCTTCTCCTTCTGCTTCTGCGTCTTCTGTTTCTTCTGCTTCTCCTGCTTCTTCTCCTGCTTCTCCTACTTCTCGTGCTGCTTCTATTTCTGCTTCTCTTTCTGCTTCTCCTTCTCCTTCTTCTGCTTCTCCTTCTGCTTCTGCTTCTCTTTCTTCTTCTTCTTCTTCTTCTTCTTCTTCTTCTTCTTCTTCTTCTTCTTCTTCTTCTTCTTCTTCTTCTTCTTCTTCTTCTTCTTCTTCTTCTTCTTCTTCTTCTTCTTCTCTTTCTTCTGCTTCTCCTGGTTTTTCTGCTTCTACTGCTTCTCTTTTTGCTTCTCATTCTGCTTCTGCTTCTCCTTCTGAAATCTCCTATTGCTTCTGCTGCCCTTCCTTCTCCTTCTCCTTCT
>NW_012318653.1:0-1839 GCF_000151885.1 Dipodomys ordii
TCAGAGGAGAGCAGAAGCAAAAGAAGATGCATAAGGAGAAGCAGGAGAAGCTTGAAGAAGCAGAAGCAGAAGGAGAAGGAGAAGTAGGAGAAGGAGAAGGAAGAGGCGCAGAAGCAATAGGAGAAGCAGAAGGAGAAGCAGAAGCAGAATGAGAAGCAGAAAGAGAAGCAGTAGAAAAAGAAGAAACAGGAAAAGCAGAAGCAGCAGAAAGGGAAGAAGAAGAAGAAGCAGAAGCAGAAGCAGAAGCAGAAGCAGAAGCAGAAGCAGAAGCAGAAGAAGAAGAAGAAGAAAAAGAAGAAGAAGAAGAAGAAGAAGAAGAAGAAGAAGAAGAAGAAGAAGAAGAAGAAGAAGAAGAAGAAGAAGAAGAAGAAGAAGAAGAAGAAGAAGAAGAAGAAGAAGAAGAAGGAGAAGAAGAAGAAAAAGAAGAAGGAGAAGAAGAAGGAGAAGAAGAAGAAGAAGAAGAAGAAGAAGAAGGAGAAGAAGAAGGAGAAGAAGAAGAAGAAGAAGAAGAAGAAGAAGAAGAAGAAGAAGAAGAAGAAGAAGAAGAAGAAGACGAAGAAGAAGAAGAAGAAGAAGAAGAAGAAGAAGAAAAGAAAAAGAAGATGAAGAAGAAGAAGAAGAAGAAGAAGAAGAAGAAGAAGAAGAAGAAGAAGAAGAAGAAGAAGAAGAAGAAGAAGAAGAAGAAGGAGAAGCATAAGGAGAAGCATATGGAGAAGCAGTAGAAGCAGAAGAAGCAGAAGCAGGAGAAGCAGAAGATAAAGAATAAGCATAAGAAGTAGAAGCAGAAGCAGTGGGGGAAGCAGAAGAAGGAGAAGGAGAAGGAGCAGCAGAAGGAGAAGCAGAAATAGAATCAGAAACAGAAGGAGAACACGAAGGAGAAGCAGGAGAATCAGAAGAAGCAGAAGTAGAAGCAGAAAGAGGAGAAGAAGGAGAAGCAGAAGTAGAATCAGAAGAAACAGAAGAAGAAGCAGAAGAAACAGAAGCAAAAGAAACAGAAGAAGGAGAAGAGCAGAAGCAGAAGGAGAAGCAGAGGCAGAAGGAGAAGCAGAAAGAGAAGCAGGAGAAGCATAAGAAGCAGGAGAAGCAGAAGAAGAAGACGGAGAAGGCGAAAGAGAAGGATTAGGAGTAGGAGAAGCAAAAGGATAAGCAGAAGCAGAAAGAGACGCAGAAGGAGAAGCAGCACGAGAAGTAGGAGAAGCAGGAGAAGCAGAAGCAGGAGAAGCAGAAGAAACAGAAGACGCAGAAGCAGAATGAGAAGCAGAAGGGGAAATTGAAGCAGAAGCAGAAGGAGAAGCAGAAGCAGAAGGAGAAGCAGAAGAAGGAGAAGGAGAAGAAGAAAGAGAAGCAGAAAGAGAAGCAGAAAGAGAAGCAGAACGAGAAGCAGGAGAAGCAGAAGCAGAAGAAACAGTAGGAGAAGAAGCAGAAGCAGAAGGAGAAGCAGAAACAGAAGGAAAAGCAGAAAGAGAAGCAGGAGAAGCAGAAGAAGCAGCAGCAGGAGAAGCAGAAGCAGAAGAAGCCGAAGAAGCAGAAGCAGAACTTGAAGCAGAAGGAGAAGCAGAAGAAGCAGAATCTGGAGAAGCAGAAGGAGAAGCAGAAGCAGAAAGAGAAGCAAAAGCAGAAGGAGAAGCAGAAGAAACAGAAGAATCAGAGGCAGTAGCAGAAGAAGCAGAAGATGCAGAAGCAGAAGGAGAAGCAGAAGGAAAAGCAGAAGAACGAGAAGGAGAAGGAGAAACAGAAGGAGAAGCAGAAAGAGAAGCAGAAGAAGGAGCAGGAGAAGGAAAAGCAGCAGGAGAAGCAGAAAGAGCAGCATAAGGAGAAGCAGGAGATGCAGAAACAGGA
>NW_012318654.1:0-1839 GCF_000151885.1 Dipodomys ordii
GAAGAAGAAGGAGGTGGTGGAGCTGGAGGAGGAGGAGGAGGAGGAGGAGGAGGAGGAGGAGAAGGAGAGGCATAAGGAGAAGCAGAAGAAGCAGAAGCAGGAGAAGCAGAAGAAAAAGAAAAAGCAAAAGAAGCAGAATCAGAGGGAGAAGCAGAAGAAGGAGAAGGAGCAGAAGGAGAAGGAGAAGCAGAAGGAGAATCAGAAGGAGAAGCAGAAGAAGGAGAAGCAGAAGCAGAGAAGCAGCAGAAGGAGAAGCAGAAGCAGAAGAAGATGCAGAAGGAGAAGCAGGAGAAGCAGAAGAAGCAGAAGCAGAAGAGGAAACAGAAGTAGGAGAAGGAGAAGGAGAAGGAAGGGCAGCAGAAGCAATAGGAGAAGCAGAAGGAGAAGCAGAAGCAGAATGAGAAGCAAAAAGAGAAGCAGTAGAAGCAGAAAAACCAGGAGAAGCAGAAGAAAGAGAAGAAGAAGACGAAGACGAAGAAGAAGAAGAAGAAGAAGAAGAAGAAGAAGAAGAAGAAGAAGAAGAAGAAGAAGAAGAAGAAGAAGAAGAAGAAGAAGAAGGAGAAGAAGGAGAATCATAAGGAGAAGCATAAGGAAAAGCATAAGGAGAAGCAGTAGATGCAGGAGAAGCAGAAGAAATATAATAAGCAAAAGAAGCAGAAGCAGTAGGAGAAGCAGAAGAAGGAGAAGGAGAAGGAGCAGCAGAAGGAGAAGCAGAAGCAGAAAGAGAAGCAGAAACAGAAGGAGAACAAAAGGAGAAGCAGGAGAAGCAGAAGAAGCAGAAGTAGAAACAGAAAGAGAAGTAGAAGAAGGAGAAGCAGAAGTAGAATCAGAAGAAACAGAAGAAGAAGAAGAAGAAGAAGAAGAAGAAGAAGAAGAAGAAGAAGAAGAAGAAACAGAAGCAAAAGAAACAGAAGAAGGAGAAGAGCAGAAGCAGAAGCAGAAGGAAAAGCAGAAGCAGAAGGAGAAGCAGAAAGAGAAGCAGGAGAAGCTGAAGAAGCAGGAGAAGCAGAAACAGAAGAAACAGGAGAAGCCGAAGAAGCAGAAGCAGAATCTGAAGCAGAAGGAGAAACAGAAGAAACACAATCTGAAGCAGAAGCAGAAGAAACAGAAAGAGTAGAATAAGCAGAATCAGAAGCACCAGGAGAAGCAGAAGAAGAAGAAGGAGAAGGCGAAAGAGAAGGATTAGGAGTAGGAGAAGCAAAAGGATAAGCTGAAGCAGAAAGAGACGCAGAAGGAGAAGCAGCACGAGAAGTAGGAGTAGCAGGAGAAGAAGAAGCAGGAGAAGCAGAAGAAACAGAAGGCGCAGAGGCAGAATGAGAAGAAGAAGGAGAAATTGAAGCAGAAGCAGAAGCAGAAGGAGAAGCAGAAGCAGAAGAAGAAGCAGAAGAAGGAGAAGGACAAGGAGAAGGAGAAAGAGAAGCAGAAAGAGAAGCAGAACGAGAAGCAGGAGAAGCAGAAGCTGGAGAAGCCGAAGCAGAAGAAACAGAAGAAGGGGAAGAAGCAGAAGCAGAAGGAGAAGCAGAAACAGAAGGAAAAGCAGAAAGAGAAGCAGGAGAAGCAGAAGAAGCAGCAGCAGGAGAAGCAGAAGGAGAAGCAGAAGCAGAAAGGGAAGCAAAAGCAGAAGGAGAAGCAGAGGAAACAGAAGAAGCAGAGGCAGTATCAGAAGAAGCAGAAGATTCAGAAGCAGAAGGAGAAGCAGAAGGAAAAGCAGAAGAACTAGAAGGAGAAGGAGAAACAGGAGTAGAAGCAGCAAGAGAAGCAGAAGAAGTAGCAGTAGAAGGAAAAGCGGCAGGAGAAACAGAAAGAGCAGCAGAAGGAGAAGCAGGAAATGCAGAAACA
>NW_012318655.1:0-1839 GCF_000151885.1 Dipodomys ordii
ATCGCCAGCTGTGTCCAAATGTGTCCCGATATGTCACAATGTGTCCAGTGGTGTCCCACTATGTCCTCCGATATTTCCCCCGATGAGTACCCTCAGTGTCGCCACTGTGTCACACTGAGTCCCCCGCTTTGTCCTGCTGTGTCCCCGCAGTATACCCGCAGTGTACCTCTGAGTCCCACTGTGTCCCTGCTGTGACCCTCAGTGTCCCGGAGTGTCCGCGCTGTGGCCCCGCTGTGTAAACCCCGCTGTGTCCAACTTTGTCCCCACTGTGTCTCGCTATGTTTCACACTCTGTCCCCCACTGAGTCCCACAGTGTCCCCCGCTGTGTCCCGCTGTGTCCCGCATGTCCCCGCAGGGTCACCGCTGTTTCCCGCTGTGTCCCGCTGTGTTCCGTGGTGTCCCGCTTTGTCCCCCGCTCTGTCCCCTGCTGTGTCTCATGCTTTGCCCGTCTGTGTCCCGCTGTGTCCTCGCTGTGTCCCCCGCTGTGTCCTGCTTTGTCCCCCGCTGTGTCCCGTTGTCTCCCGCTGTGTCCACCGCTGTGTCCCTGCTGTGTCCCCGCTGTGTCACGCTGTGTCACGCTGTGTCCCCTTGTGTCCTGTTGTCATGCTGTTTCCCTGCTATATCCCCTGCTGTGTCCTCCGCTGATTCCCCGCTGTGTCACCGCTGTGTCCCGCTGTGTCCTCGCTGTGTCCCGCGCTGTCTTCCACTCTGTCCCCCACTGTGTCTCATGCTTTGTCCACGCTGTGTCACACTGTGTCCTGCTGTGTCCCCTACTGTGTCCCTTTGTGTCCCCAGCTCTTTACGCCGCTGTGTCCCGCTGTGTCCCCGCTGTATCGACGCTGTGTCCCGTTGTGTCTCCCGCTGTGTCCTGCTGTGTCCTCCGCTGTGTCCCTCTGTGTCCTGTTGTGTCATGCTGTTTCCCTGCTGTGTCCCTCTGTGTACCCCGCTGTGTCCAGCATTGTCCCCACTGTGTCTCGCTGCGTCCCACGCTCTGTCCCCCACAGTGTTCCGCTGTATCCCACGCTGTGTTCTGCTGTGTCCCGCGCTGTCCCCCGCTATGTCCCCCGCTTTGTCCCCGCTGTGTCCCGCTGTGACCCGCTGTGTCCCCCGCTGTTTCCCGTTGTGTCCACAGCTGTGTACCATGCTGTGTCCCGCTTTGTCACACTGTGTCCCTTGGTGTCCCGCTTTGTCCCCCGCTGTGTCCCCCGCTGAGTCCCCGCTGTGTCCCCGCTGTGTCCCGCTGTGTCCTCGCTGTGTCCCCCGCTGTCTCCCGCTCTGTCCCCTGCTGTGCCTCATGCTTTGTCCCATCTGTGTCCCACTGTGTCCCGCTGTGTCCCGCTGTGTCCCCCACTGTGTCCCTTTTTGTCCCCAGCTCTGTAACCCTCTGTGTAACCCTCTGTGTCCCCGCTGTATCGACGCTGTGTCCCACTGGTCCTGCTGTGTCCTCGCTGTGTTCCCCATTGTGTCCCGCTGTGTCCCCTGCTGTGTCCCCGCTGTGTCCTGCTGTGTCCCACTGTGTACTGCTGTTTTCCCCGCTGAGTCCCGCTGTGTCCCCACTGTGTACTCCGTTGTGTCCAGCTGTGTCCCCGCTGTGTCCCGCTGTGTCCTCTCTCTGTCTCCGCTGTCTCCCGCTGTGTCCCCCGCTGTGTCCCGCTGTGTCCCACTGTGTCCCCCGCTTTGTCCCACTGTGTCCCCGCAGTGTCCCCGCTGTGTCCCGCTGTGTCACACTGTGTCCCGTGGTGTTCCGCTTTGTCCCCCGCTGTGTCTCCCGGTGAGTCCCCGCTGTGTCGAAATGTATGCTCGCTGTGTTCCCCGCTGTCTCCGGCTGTGTCATCGCTT
>NW_012318656.1:0-1839 GCF_000151885.1 Dipodomys ordii
TCTCCCGCTGTGTCCCGTGCTGTGTCCCCCGCTGTGTCCCGCTGTGTCCCGTAGTGTCCTTGCTGTTTCCCCGCTGAGTCCTGCTGTCCCTCTGTGTCCCCGCTGTCCCCCGCTGTGTCCCATGCTGTGTCCCCCGTTGTGTCCCGCTGTGTCCCCGCTGTGTCCCCCGGGTCCTGCTGTGTCCCGCTGTGTCCCCGCTGTGTCCCCGCTGTGTCCCGCTGTGTCCCTGGTGTGTCCTCACTGTGTAACCACTAAGCCCCTCTGTGTCCCCGCTGTGTCCCACTGTGTCCCCCGCTGTGTCCCTGCTGTGTCCCCGCTGTGTTCCCGCTGTGTCCCCGCTGTGTCCCGCTGTGTCCCCGCTGTCCCCCGCTGTGTCCCCTTGTGTCCCCGCTGTCTGCATGCGTGTCCCCGCTGTCCCCCGCTGTGTCCCCCGCTGTGTCCCCCACTGTGTCCCGCTGTGTCCTCATTGTGTCCCCAGCTGTGTCCCGCTGTGTCCCGCTGTGTCCTCGTTGTGTTCCCAGCTGTGTCCCTGCTTTGTCCCACTGTGTCCCCCGCTGTGTCCCCGCTGTGTCCCCGCTGTGACCCGCTGTGTCCTGCAGTGTCCACGCTGTGTCCCGCTGTGTCCCGCTGTGTCCCCGCTGTGTCCCGATGTGTACCGCTGTGTCCTCGCTGTGTCCGGCTATGTCCGCGCTGTCCCCCGCTGTGTCCCCTGCTGTGTCCCCGCTGTGTCCAGCTGTGTCCCTTTTGTCCCGCTGTGTCCCGCTGTGTCCCCGCTATATCCCCCGCTGTGTCCCCAGCTGTGTCTCCCGCTGTGTCCCCTGCTGTGTCCCCCGCTGTGTCCCGCTGTGTCCTTGCTGTTTCCCCGCTGTGTCCTGCTGTGTCCCTCTGTGTCCACGCTATCCCCAGCTAATCCCATGCTGTGTCCCCCGTTGTGTCCCGCTGTGTCCCCGCTGTGTCCCCCTGGGTCCCCGCTGAGACCCGCTGGGTCCCGCTGTGTCCCCGCTGTGTCCCCGCTGTGTCCCGCTGTGTCCCTAGTGTGTCCTCACTGTGTAACCGCTAAGCCCCTATGTGTCCCCGCAGTGTCCCACTGTGTCCCCCGCTGTTTCCCCGCTGTGTCCCCGCTGTGTCCTCCTGTGTCCCGCTGTGTCCTCGCTGTGTCCTTCTGTATCCTGCTGAGATCCCCCGCTGTGTCCACCCCTATTTCCCCGCTGTGACTTGCTGTGTCCATGCTGTGTCCCCCGCTGTGTCCCGCTGTGTCCCCCGCTGTGTTCCCCGCTGTGTCCCACTGTATCCTCGCTGTGTCCCCGCTGTGTCCCACTCTGTCGCGCTGTGTCCCCGCTGTGTCCCCGCTGGATCCCGCTGTGTCTCGCTGTGTTCCCGCTGTGTCCCCTCTGTGTCCCGCTGCGTCCCGCTGTGTCCCCGCTTTGTCCCGATGTGTACCGCTGTGTCTGCCTCGGTGTACCCCGCTGTGTCCTGCGGTGTCCCCCGTTGTTTCCCGTTGTTTCCCCCGCTGTGTCACCCGCTGTGTCCTTTGATGTGTCCCCAGCTGAGTCCCGCTGTGTCCCCCGCTGTTTACCGCTGTGTCCCCCACTGTGTCCCCCGCTGTGTCCCCGCTGTGTCCCCGCTCTGTCCCGCTGTGTCCCACTGTGTCCCTCTGTGTCATCACCTTTGTCCCCCTGTGTCTCCGCTGATTCCCACTGTGACCACCACGCTGTACTGCTGTGTCCCCGTTGTCCACCGGTGTGTCCCCTCTGTGCCCCGCTGTGTCCCCTCTGTGTCCCGCTGCGTCCCTGCTGTGTCCCCGCTTTGTCCCGCTGTGTCCCCGCTGTGTCACGCTGT
>NW_012318657.1:0-1839 GCF_000151885.1 Dipodomys ordii
GGGCTTGCTGGGAACTGTTACAAAAAAAACCTATGAGAGCAAACTGAAATAAGAATTAAGCAATTATTTGGTAATCCTAATTTTTCCTTTTTGCACTTTGAGGCAAATGTTTAGAGCAATTTTACTTTTAAACGTTATATACAGAAATCCATTCGTAATTTGTAGGTCTCCTATTAATCTCTGTTTTAATGTTCTATACCTTAGTTTTTAGTTGCATTTTGAAAAATCCCTTGAACTCTCGAGGCTAGGTGTCACACATTTCCTCTTGGCTGCTTGTTTTAAAACAGATACACATTAAAACTTTTAAACTCAAATAACAATTTCTTCTTAATATAAAAATTACAATCACCATCATTATACCAAAAAGCTAGACTTAACACCTTTATGCCTTAAAAGAAAAAGACATATCCAATGGCGGAATGTCATTGAGAGCAAATCACATACAAATAAACTTTTTTAACCCTCTTGTTAAGGCCTCCTTAATTTTAATTTTAATACATCCAAGAGGTAGTTTTAGCAGTGCTAATCAGACCATCACGTCCCTAATTTTTACCATCATGTTTCCAGTGTCTATCTGCAGGTAAAAGGGACAGAATAAAGATGGGTCACTTGACCCATTGCAACAATGAGATGTACAAGTCATTATGTTGAAAACGAACTTTACAACTTTGGTGTGGGGTGGGGGGAGATTATTTGGTGGGTGGGTAGAGGGAGGATGGGAATGAATGGGAAGGGGAAACAAAGGAGGAGGCTACAATGCTTGATAAGAAATGTACTCATTATCTTGCCCATGTAATTGTAATCCCTCTGTACAGTATTTTCACAATAAAAAAATAAAAAGAAAAAAGAAAAAAATGAAAAAAAATGGGCCACTTGGTTCTTCCTGTGGAATGGTCACGCACCCATTCTGACTCTTTAGGGTTCATTGAACTGTGTTTGGCCAGCTTGCCTTCTTTCACCATGCGTGGACTCCTCCCAGGGCCTGGTCCACCATGCATGACCAGCTGAACTGCACTTTTGCCTGTTCACCCTTCACTCCTAAAGATAGGTATTCTGTTGGCTTCTAAGTGTCTCCTTTTTGTTAAGCCAGATATAGTGATTACAGTGTAAACAGCCTTATGCATTCTAAAATAACAGGTTTTCAAATTTTCAAGTTAAACAATCCTTAAAAAGCCATTTAAAACAATGTGAAAATTCCTCCCCCTCCCCCTCCGCAACACGTCGGCTGGCAGTCGAAACCCCGCCCTTCCCCTTCCCGTCGTCATGGCTACGACAGAGGAAAAGCAAATGATGATAATAATGAATCATAACAACCTATATGTATGTGTATGTCAGAACTCTCACTCCCCACTGCCGGGTAGGTGAGGACTGACTGACTGAGTGAGTGACTGACCCGACCCGTGTTTTGCCCCTCCCGCCGCCCCTTCCACCTTGTCGACGGCGAACGCCCGCCATCTAGTGGTGGTTTTGTGAATTGCAGTTTTCTCTCATGAAATGCATGGGGGAAAAAAAAGAACAAACAAACCACGCACTGACTGACTGAGAAAACCGGCCCAGGCTGGCTGGCCCCGAGAGAGACTGCCTTCTTTTCAGAGAAGGGGTGGGGTGGGGATGATGATGTGCCTCGTTGGAGTATGGGGCCCATGCATAGGCAGGCAGGCAGGCAGGCAGGCTCGGAGTGGGACCGTTGTGTGTTGGAGCGCCAGTACAGTAGCTCAAGCCCCAGGATTGACTGGCAAGTCGAGAGGAAAAGGAGGGAGGGAGTGCGGGCGGGCGGGCGGGCGGGAGAGAGAATTCAAATGAGAGAGAGAGAGAGAGAGACAGACAGACAGACAGTGA
>NW_012318659.1:0-1839 GCF_000151885.1 Dipodomys ordii
CATCGTCTCCAGATTCTGCTTCTTCTGCTTCTCCTGCTTCTCCTTCTGCTTTAGGTTCTGCTTTTGCTTCTTCGGCTTCTTCTGCTTCTATTTCTGCTTCTCCTTCTGTTTCTGCTTCTCTTTCTGCTTCTGCTTCTTCTCCTTCTTCTATTTCTTCTGATTCTGCTTCTCCTGCTTCTGCTTCTCCTTCTGTTTCTCTTTATGCTTCTCCTTCTGCTTCTCCTTCTTCTGCTTCTACTCCTGCTTCTGCTTCTCCTTCTGCATCTTCTTCTGTTTCAATTTCTCCTTCTTCTGCTTTTCATTCTGCTTCTGCTTCTCCTGCTTCTGCTTCTTCTGCTTCTCCTTCTCATTCTCCTTCTCTTTCTGCTTCTGCTTATCCTTCTGTTTCTCCTACTCCTAATCCTTCTCTTTCTCCTTCTCCTTCTTCTTCTTCTTCTGCTTCTCCTGCTGCTTCTTCTTCTGCTGCTTCTGCTTTTTCTGTTTCTTCTTCTTCTGCTTCAGCTTCTGCTTCTTCTGCTTCTCCTTTTGCTTCTGCTTCTCCGTCTGCTTCTGCTTCTGCACTTCTCCTTCTTCTGTTTCTTCTGCTTCTGCTTCTGCTTCTTCTTCTTCTGCTTCTCCTACTTCTCCTTCTGCTTCTCCGTCTCATTCTCCTTCTCCTTCAATTTCTCCTTCTTGTGCTTCACATTCTGCTTCTGCTTCTCCTACTTCTGCTTCTTCTGTTTCTCCTTCTGCTTCTCTTTCTGCTTCTGATTCTCCTTCTGCTCCTCCTACTCCTTCTCTTTCTCCTTCTTCTTCTTCTGCTTTTCGTTCTGCTTCTTATGCTTGTTCTGTTTCTTCTGCTTCTGCTTTTCCAGCTTCTGCTGCTTCTGCTTCTTCTGCTTCAGGTTCTCCTTCTGCTTCTTGGGCCTCTTCTCTTTCTTCTGCTTCTGTTTCTCCTGCTACTGCTTCTTCTGCTTCTTCTGCTTCTCTTTCTGCTTCTCCTTCTGCTTCTGCTTCTCCTTCTGCTCCTTCTCTTTTTTCTGTTTCTTCTTCTTCTTCTTCTTCTTCTTCTTCTTCTTCTGCTCCTCCCTCTTCTGCTTCTTCTGCTTCCCCTGCTTGTCCTTCTCCTTCTGCATCTCCTTCTCCTTCTTCTCCTTCTCTTTCAGCTTCTGCTTCTGCTTCTTCTGATTCTCCAAATTCTCCTTCTCCTCCTCCTTCTGTTTCTGCTTCTCTTTCTGCTTCTGCATCTCCTTCTGCTTCACCTTCTGCTGCTCTTTCTCCTTCTTCTGTTTTTCCCTCTGCTTCTGCTTCGTATGCTTCTTCTTTAGCATCTGCTTCTGCTTCTCCTGCTTCTGCTTCTTATGCTTCTACTGCTTCTTCTTCTCTTTCTGCTTCTGCTTCTCCTGCTTGTTTTCTGATTCTTCTGCTGCTTCTCCTTCTGCTGCTTCTTCTACTTCTCCTTCTGCTTCTCTTTTTGCTTCTCCTTCTGCTTCTGCTTCTCCTTCTGCTTCTGCTCTTCTTCTTCTGTTTTTTTGCTTCTGTTTCTTCTTCAGTTTCTTCTGATTCTACTTCTGCTTCTCCTTCTTCTCTTCTTTCTGCTTCTACTTCTGCTTCTTCTGATTCTCCTGCTTCTACTTCTTGTTCTCCTTCTGTTTCTGCTTCTCTTTCTGCTTCTGCTTCTCCTTCTGCTGCTCCTTCTCCTTCTTCTTCTTCTGCTTCTCCTGCTGCTTCTTCTTCTGCTTCTTCTTCTTTTTCTGTTTCTTCTTCTTCTTCTTCAGCTTCTGCTTCTTCTGCTTCTCCTTTAGGTTCAGCTATCTCCGTCTGTTTCTGCTTCTGCTCTTCTCCTTCTTCTCTTTCTCC
>NW_012318660.1:0-1839 GCF_000151885.1 Dipodomys ordii
CCTTCTCTTTCGCCATCTCCTTCTCCTCTCTGCTTCTGCTGCTTCTCATTCTGCATCATCATCAGCGTCTGCTTCTCCTCTGCTGCGTCGTCTGAATCTGCTTCTCCGTCATCTGCTTCTCCCTCTGATCTGCGTCTTATGCTTATTCTTTGTCTTCTGGGCTGCTTCTCCTGCTCTGCTTCTTCTGCTTCTATTGCTTCTCCTTCTCCTTCTCCTTCTCCTTCTCCATCTTCATCTTCTTCATCTTCTTCTTCTTCTTCTTCTTCTTCTTCTTCTTCTTCTTCTTCTTCTTCTTCTTCTTCTTCTTCTTGTCTTTCTGCTGCTTCTGCTTTTCCTGCTTCTTCTTCTTCTACTGCTTCTCTTTCTGCTTCTCATTCTGCTTCTGCTTCTCCTTCTGCTTCTCCTATTACTTCTGTGGCTCTTCCTTCTCCTTCTCCTACTTCTCCTCCTTCTGCTTCTGCTTCTTCTGCTTCTCCTGCTTCTCCTTCTGCATCTTCTTGTGCTTCTGCTTCTCCTTCTGCTGCTTCTTCTGCTTCTGTTTCTCCTTCTGCTTCTCCTTCTGCTTCTTCTGCTTCTCCTTCTGTTTCTCCTTCTCCTTCTCGTTCTTCTGCTTTTACTTTTGCTTCTCCTTCTGCTTCTGCTGCAACTGCTACTGCTTCTGCTTCTTCGGTTTCTTCTGCTTATACTTCTCCTTTGGATTCTCTTTCTGCTTCTGCTTGTCCTTCAGCTTCTCATTCTGCTTCTCCAGATTCTGCTTCTTCTGCTTCAGGTTCTGCTCTCCTTCTTCGGATTCTTATGCTTCTGGTTCTCCTGCTTCTTCTTCTTCTGCTTCCCCTCCTTCTCTTTCTGCTTCTCCTTCTGTTTCTGCTTCTCCTTCTGCTTCTGCTTCTTGTCCTTCTCCTGTTTCTTCTGCTTCTGCTTCTCCTGCTTCTGCTTCTTCTGCTTTTCCTGCTTCTCTTTCTGCTTCTCCTTCTGCTTCTGCTCCTTCTATTTCTTCTGTTTCTTCTTCTTCTGCTTCTCCCGCTCTGCTTCTTCTGCTTCTCCTGCTTCTCGTTCTGCTTCTCTTCGTCGGCTTCTCTTTCTACTTCTCCTTCTGCTTCTTCTGATTCTGCTTCTTCTCCTTCTTCTCCTTCTGCTTGTGCTTCTTCTGCTTCTCCTGCTACTCCTTCTGCATCTCCTTCTGCTTGTGCTTTTCCTTCTGCTTCTTCTTCTGCTTCTCCTTCTTCTGCTTCTCCGTCTGTTTCTGCTTCTTCTGTTTTTCCTGCTTCTCCTACTGCTTCTCATTCTTCTTCTCCTTCTGTTTCTCCTTGTCGTTATTCTGCTATTCCTTCTGCTTCTCTATCTGCTTCTGCATCTTCAGCTTCTTCTGCTACTGCTTCTGCTTCTGCTTCTTCTGTTTCTTCTGCTTCTCTTTCTGCTTCTCCTTCTGCTTTTGCTTCTCTTTCTGCTTCTGCTTCTCCTTCTGGTTCTCCTTCTTCTCCAGATTCTGCTTCTTCTGCTTCTCCTGCTTCTCCTGCTTCTCCTTCTGCTTCTTCTCCTTCCTATGTTTCTTCTGCTTCTGCTTCTCCTGCTTCTGCTTCTTCTGCTTCTCCTGCTTCTCCTTCTCATTCTCCTTCTCTTTCTGCTTTTGCATAACCTTCTGATTCTCCTACTCCTAATCCATCTCTTTCTCCTTCTCCTTCTTCTTCTTCTCCTTCTTAAGCTTCTTTTGCTTAATCTTTTTCTTCTTCTTCAGCTTATTCAGAATCTTCTTCTTCTGCTTCAGCTTCTGCTTCATCAAAATCTCCATATGCATCTGCTTCTCCGTCTGCATCTGCTCTTCTCCATCTTCAGTTTCTT
>NW_012318661.1:0-1839 GCF_000151885.1 Dipodomys ordii
TTATTTTGGGATTAGCTAGGATACTGTTGACATATCAGGTTTTACAGCGGTTTACAGCTGGATTTTTTATTGGTACTTATTTGACTTAGTTTTAAATTTTTTGATTTCTTAGTTGAGATAAATCACATCAACACGGGACACAGTGTGACACAGTATGACACAGCGGGGACACTTCAGAGACCCAGTGGGTCAAAGTGGGTGACACAGCGGGACACAGTGGGAACACATCGGGGGACACAGCGGGGGACAGCAGGGGACAGAGAGGGGACAAAGCGGGACACAGCGGGGACACTGCTGGACACAGCGGGGTACACAGCGGGACACAGAGGGCACACAGTGGGGACACAGCGGGGGACACAGCGGGACACAGCGGGTCACAGCGGGGGACACAGCGGGACAAAGCGGGACACAGCGGGGGACACAGCGGAACACAGCGTGGGACATATCGAGGACACAGCGGGACACAGCGGGACACAGCAGGACACAGCAGGGACACAGCAGGGACACAGCGGGGGACACAGCGAGGACACAGCGAGACACAGCGGGGACACTGTGGGAGCATAGCGGGACACAGCGGGGTACACAGCGGGACACAGCGGAGTACACAGCTGGGGACACAAAGGGACACATCGGGGGACCCAGCGGGACCCAGCAGGACACAGCGTCGATACAGCGGGGACACCGCGGGACATAGCGGGGTACACAGCTGGGGACACAACGGGACACAGCGGTGGACACAGCGAGGACACAGCGGGACACAGCTGGGACACTGAGGGAACATAGAGGGACACAGCGGGTACACAGCGGGACACAGCGGGGGACACAGAGTGGTACACAGCGGGACACAGCTGGAAACAAAGCGAGGTCACAGCGGGGGAAAAAGCGGGACAACACGGGACACAGTGTGACACAGCGGGACAGAACGGTGACACAGCAGGGGCAAAGCGGGACAAAGCAGGGACACAGCAAGACACAGCGGGACACCGCGGGAGTCACAGCGGGGGACAGCAGGGGACAGGGGACACAGCGGGACACAGCGGGGACACAGCATGACACAGGGGGTTACACAGAGGGACACAGCGGGCACACACTGGGGACACAGCGGGACACAGCGGAACTCAGCGGGAGACACAGCAGTACACAGCGGGACACAGTGGGACACACCTGGGAGACAGCAGGGACACAGTGGGGGACAAAGCGGGACACAGCGGGTCAGAGCGGGGGACACAGCGGGACACAGCGGGAGACACAGTGGGGTACACAGCGGGACGCAGCGGGGAACACAGCGAGGACACAGCGGAACACAGCGGGACACAGCGTCGATACAGTGGGGACAGAGCGGGTCACAGCAAGGACACAGCGGGACACAGCGGGACACAGCGGGGGACACAGCGGGACACAGCGGGGACACAGCGGGGACTCAGTGGGGGACACAGCGGGACACAGCGGGGGACACAGCGAGACACGGCGGGGACAAAGCTGGACACAGCGGGGTACACAGAGGGACACAGCAGGGACACAGCGGGGAAACAGCTTGACACAAAAGGACACAGCGAGACACAGCGGGGGACACAGCGAGGACACAGCTGCACACAGTGGGGGACACAGCAAGGACAGAGCAGGACACAGCGGGACACAGCGGGACACAGCGGTGGACACAGGAAGGACACAGCGGTACACAGAGGGGGACAGAGCGAGGACACATTGGGACACAACGGGACTCAGCGGGGGACACAGCAGTACACAGCGGGACACAGCGGGGACACAGCAGGGACACAGCAGGGGACACAGCGGGACACAGCGGGGGGACACAGAGGGGTACACAGCGGGACACAGCGT
>NW_012318662.1:0-1839 GCF_000151885.1 Dipodomys ordii
GAAGAAGAAGAAGAAGAAGAAGACGGAGCAAAAGGAGAAGGTTATTTGCAGGAGAAGCAGAAGAAGCAGAAGCAGGAGAAGCAGAAGCAGAAGAAAAAGAAGAAGCATGAGAAGCAGAACAGAGGGAGAAGGAGAAGATGTAGACGCAGAAGGAGAAGCAGAAGGAGAAGCAGAAAGAAAAGCAGAAGAACGAGAAGGAGAAGGAGAAACAGAAGGAGAAGCAGAAGGAGAGGCAGAGGGAGAAGCCGAAGGAGAAGCAGGAAAAGCAGAAGAAGCAGAAGCAAAAGGTGAACCAAAAGAAGCAGGAGAAGCAGAAGAAGAAGCACAAGAACAAGCACAAGCAGAAGGAGAAGCAGGAGAAGCAGAAGAATCAGAAGCTGAAGGAGAAGCAGAAGTAGGAGAAGGAGAAGGAGGAGAAGCAGAAGCAGAAGGAGAAGCAGAAGCAGAATGAGTAGCAGAAAGAGAAGCAGGAGAAGCACAAGAAGCAGAAGCAGGAGAACCCGAAAGAAAAGAAGAAGAAGAAGCAGAAGCAGGAGAAGCTAAGAAGCAGAAGCAACTGAAGCAGAAGCAAAAGAAACAGAAGAAGCATAAGTAGCAGAAGCAAAAGCAGAAGTAGAAGCAGAAGAACGAGAAGGAGAAAGAGAAATATAAGGAGAAGCAGAAGGAGAAGCAGAAGCAGAAGGAGAAGCAGAAGTAGGAGAAGGAGAAGGAAGAGCAGCAGAAGCAATAGGAGAAGCAGAAGGAGAAGCACAAGCAGAATGAGAAGCAGAAAGAGAAGCAGTAGAAGCAGAAGAAGCCGGAAAAGCAGAAGCAAAAGAAAGAGAAGAAGAAGAAGAAGAATAAGAAGAAGAAGAAGAAGAAGAAGAAGAAGAAGAAGAAGAAGAAGAAGAAGAAGAAGAAGAAGAAGAAGAAGAAGAAGAAGAAGGAGAAGGAGAAGGAGAAGGAGAAGAAGAAGAAGAAGAAGAAGAAGAAGAAGAAGATGAAGAAGAAGAAGAAGAAGAAGAAGAAGAAGAAGATGAAGAAGAAGAAGAAGAAGAAGAAGGAGGAGGTGGAGGAGGAGGAGAAGAAGAAGAAAAGAAGAAGAAGAAGAAGAAGAAGAAGAAGAAGAAGAAGAAGAAGGAGAAGGAGAAGGAGAAGGAGAAGCATAAGGAGAAGAAGTAGAAGCAGAAGAAGCAGAAGCAGGAGAAGCAGAAGCAGAAGAAAAGGATAAGCATAAGAAGCAGAATCAGAGGGAGAAGCAGAAGAAGGACAAGGAGCAGCAGAAGGAGAAGCAGAAGGAGAATCAGAAGGAGAAGCAGAAGAAGGAGAAGCAGAAGCAGAAGAAGAAGAAGAAGCAGAAGAAGATGCAGAAGGAGAAGCAGAAGAAGCAGAAGCAGAAGGAGAAGCAGAAGTAGGAGAAGGAGAAGGAGAAGGAAGGGCAGCAGAATCAATAGGAGAAGCAGAAGGAGAAGGAGAAGCAGAATGAGAAGCAGAAAGAGAAGCAGTAGAAGCAGAAGAAGCAGGAAAAGCATAAGCAGAAGAAAGAGAAGAAGAAGACGAAGAAGAAGAACAAGAAGAAGAAGAAGAAGAAGAAGAAGCATAAGGAGAAGCATAAGGAGAAGCAGTAGAAGGAGAAGGAGCAGAAGCAGGAGAAGCAGAAGCAGAAGAAAAAGAATAAGCAAAAGAAGCAGAAGCAGAAGCACTGGGAGAAGCAGAAGAAGGAGAAGGAGAAGGAGCAGCAGAAGGAGAAGCAGAAGCAGAAAGAGAAGCAGAAACAGAAGGAGAACAAGAAGGAGAAGCAGGAGAATCAGAAGAACCAGAAGAGGGAGCAGAAAGAGGAGATGGAGAAGCAGAAGTTGA
>NW_012318663.1:0-1839 GCF_000151885.1 Dipodomys ordii
GTCCCCGCTGTCCCCTGCTGTGTCCCGCTGTGTCCCTCTGTGTTCTCCGCTGAGTCCTGCTGTGTCCTCGCTGTGTTTCCCGCTGTGTCCCGCTGTGTACGCCTCATTGTCCCCCGCTGTGTCTGCTGTGTCCCCCGCTGTGTCCCTGATGTGTCCCCACTGTGTCCCGCTGTGTCCCGCTGTGTACTGCTGTGTCCGCAGCTGAGTCCCGCTGTGTCCCCGATGTGTCCCCATGTGTCCTCGCTGTGTCCCCCTCTGTGTCCTGCTCTGTCTCTCCTGTGTTCCTCGCTGTGTCCCCGCTGTGTCTCGCTGTGTCCCGCTGTGTCCCCCGTTGTGTCCCTCTGTGTCCCCGCTGTATCCCGCTATGTCCCTCGCTGTGTCCCCCGCTGGGTCCCCCGCTATATCCCACTGTGTATCGCTTTGTCCGCCGCTGTGTCTTGCTGTGTCCCCGCTGTGTCCCGCTGTGTCCTGCTGTGTCCCCTTCTCTGTCCCACTGAGTGGCGCTGTGTCCCCCTCTGTGTCCACGCTCTATCCCGCTGTGTCCCCCTCTGTGTCCACGCTGTGTCCCCGCTGTGTCCCGCTGTGTTCTCGCTTGTCCCCTGCTGTGTCCTGTTGTGTCCCCCGCTGTGTCCCCCGCTGTGTCCCGCTGTGTCCCCCTTGTCCCCCGGTGTGTCCTTGCTGTCTCCAGCTGTGTCCCCCGCTGTGTCCTGCTGTGTCCCGCTATGTCCCGCTGTGTGCCCGCTGTGTCCCCGCTGTGTCCTGCTGTGTCCCCCGCTGTTTCCCGCTGTGTCCCTGCTGTGTCCCCGCTGTGTCCCCGCTGTGTCCCACTGTGTCTTAGCTGTGTCCCCCGCTGTGTCCCGCTGTGTCCCGCTTTGTGTCTCTCTGTGTCCACCGCTGTGTCCCCGCTGTGTCACGCTGTGTCCCACTGTGTCCTCGATTGATCTCTGCTGTGTCCCGCTGTGTCCCCCGCTGTGTCACTCGCTTTGTCCCGCTGTGTCCCCCTTGTCCCCCGCTGTGTCCCCGCTGTCCCTTGCTGTGTCCCCCGCTGTGTTCCGCTGTGTCCCACTGTGTCCCCCGCTGTGCCCCTCCTGTGTCCCCCGCTGTGTCCTACAGTGTCCCCGATGAGGCTCCCGCTGTGTCCCCGCTGTGTCCGGCTGTGTATCCGCTGTGTCCCCGCTGTGTCTCTGTTCTGTCCCGCTGTGTCCCTGCTGTGTCCCCGCTGTGTCCCGCTGTGTCCCCGCTGTGTCCCTGTTGTGTCCCCCGCTGTGTCCCGCTGTGTCCCCGCTGTCCCCCACTTTGTCCCCCACTGTGTCCCGCTGTGTCTCCCGCTGTGTCCTTCTGTGTCCCTGTTGTATCCCGCTGTTTCCCTCGCTGTGTCCCCCGCTGTGTCCCGCTGTGTCCCCCGCTATGTTCCACTGTGTATCGCTTTGTCCGCCGCTGTGTCCCGCTGTGTCCCCGTTGTATCCCCCGCTGTGTCCCGCTGTGTCCCCCTCTGTGTCCCGCTGAGTGCCGCTGTGTCCCCCTCTGTGTCCCCACTCTATCTCGCTGTGTCCCCCGCTGTGTCCCCGCTGTGTCCCCACTGTGTCCCGTTGTGTCCTCGCTTGTCCCCTGCTGTGTCTTGTGGTGTCCCCCGCTGTGACCCCCGCTGTGTCCCGCTGTGTCCCCCTTGAACCCCGGTGTGTCCCTGCTGTCCCCCACTGTGTCCCCCGCTGTGTCCCGCTGTGTCCCGCTATGTCTCGCTGTGTCCCCAACTGGGACACCGCTGTGTCCCCGTTGTTTCCCCCGCTGTGTCCCACTGTGTCCCCCGCTGTTTCCCGCTGTGTACCTGCTGTGTCCCGC
>NW_012318664.1:0-1839 GCF_000151885.1 Dipodomys ordii
GGGGACACAGCGAGGACACAGCAGGACACAGCGTTGACACAGCGGGGTCTCAGCGGGGGACACAGCGGGGGACAAAGAGGGACACCACGGAACACAGCGGGACACAGCGGGAAACAGCAGTGACCCTGCCTGGACACAGTGGGACACAGCGGGGGACACAGCGGGGGACAGTGGAGACAGAGAGTGGCCACAGCGAAACAAGGCGGTGACATAGCTGGACACAGCGGGGTACACAGCGGGACACAGCGGGCACACAGCGGGGACACAGCGGGACACAGCGGGACACAGCGGGGACACAGTGGGACACAGCGGGACAAAGCGGGCGACACAACGGGACACAGCAGGCGACACAACGGGACACAGCAGGCACACAGCTGGGACACAGCGGGACACAGAGGGACACAGCGGGTACAGAGCGGGACACAGCCGGACACAGCGGGACACAGCGGGGGACACAGCGGGACACAGTGGGGGACCCAGTGAGGACACAGCGGGACACAGCAGGGGACACAGCGAGGACACAGCGGGACACAGCGGGGAACACAGCGAGGACACAGTGGGACACAGCGGGGGACACAGTGAGGACACAGCGGGACACAGCCGGGGAAAAGGCGGGACATAGCGGGGACACAGCAATGGACAAAGGGGGACACAGCGGGGGACACAGCCGTACACAGCGGGGGAAACAGTGGGGGACACAGCGGGACACAATGGGACACAGCGGGGGACACATGGGGGACACTGCGGGACACAGCGGGGACACAGCGGGACTCAGCGGGGGACACAGCAGTATACAGCAGGACACAGCGGGGACACAGCAGGGACACAGCGGGGGACACAGCGGGACACAGCGGGACACAACGGGGAACACAGCGGGACACAGAGGGGGACACAGAGGGGTACACAGCGGGACACAGCTGGGAACACAGCGAGGACACAGCGGGACAAAGTGGGACACAGCGTCGATACAGCGGGAACACTGCAGGACAGAGTGGGGACACAGCTGGGGACACAACGGGACACATCGCGGGACACAGCGAGGACCCAGCGGAACACAGCGTGGGACACAGCGAGGACACAGCGGGACACAGCGGGACACAGCGGGGACACAGCAGAAGACACAGCCTGAACCGTCGGGGACACAGCGGGACACAGCGGGGACTCACCGGGGGACACAGCAGGGGACAAACTGGGACACCACGGGACACAGTGGGAAACAGCGGGACACAGCGGGGACACTGCGGGAACATAGCGGGACACAGCGGGGTACACAGCGGGACACAGCAGTGGACACAGCGGGGACACAATGGTACACTGTTGGGGGACACAGCGAGGACATAGTGGGTCACAGCGGGACACAGCGTGGGACAAAGCAGGTGACAGCGGCGGACACAGCGAGGACACAGCTGGACACAGCGGGTTACACAGCGGGACACAGCGGGGGACACAGAAAGGTACACAGCGGGACACAGAGAGAAACACAGCGAGGTCACAGCGGGGGCCAAAGCAGGACAACACGGGACACAGTGTGACACAGTGGGACACAGCAGAGACACTGCAGGGGCACAGCGGTAGAAAGCGGGCGACATAGCGGGACACAGAGGGACACAGCGGGGGACACAGTGGGGACACAGCGGGGGACACAGCGGGACACAGCGGTTCACAGCCGGGGATACTGCGGGACACAGCAGGGGACACAGAGGGGTACACAGCGGGACACAGCCGGGAACACAGCGCAGACACAGCAGGACACACCGGGACACAGCGTCAATACAGCGGGGACAGAGCGGGTAACAGGAGGGACAAAGCGGGACACAGCGGGGGACACAGCGGGACACA
>NW_012318665.1:0-1838 GCF_000151885.1 Dipodomys ordii
TTCACATTGTGCTTCTTCTGTTTCTCCTTCTGCTTCAATTCTGCTTCTGCTTCTTCGGCTTCTCCTGTTTCTTCTGCTTCTGCTTCTCCTGCTTCTTCTGGTTCTCCTGCTTCTCTTTCTGCTTCTCCTTCTGCTTCTTCTTTTCCTTCTGCTTCTGCTTCTGCTCTTCTCCTTCTTCTGTTTCTTTTGCTTCTGTTTCTTCTTCTTCTTCTTCTTCTGTTTCTTCTGATTCTACTTCTGCTTCTCCTTCTTCTACTTCTCTTTCTGTTTCTACTTCTGCTTCTTCTGATTCTCCTGCTTCTCCTTTTGTTCTCCTTCTGTTTCTGCTTCTCTTTCTGCTTCTGCTTCTCCTTCTGCTGCTCCTTTTCCTTCTCCTTCTTCTGCTTCTCCCACTGCTTCTGCTTCTGCTTCTTTTGCTTATTCTATTTCTTCTGCTTCTCCTGCATCTACTGCTTCTCCTTATGCTCCTCCTTATGCTTCTCCTTATGCTTCTCCTTATGCTTCTCCTTCTTCTTCTTCTTCTTCTTCTTCTTCTTCTTCTTCTTCTTCTTCTTCTTCTTCTTCTTCTTCTTCTTCTTCTTCATCTTCTTCTTCTTCTTCTTCTTCTTCTTCTCTTTCTTCTGCTTCTCCTGCTTCTCTTTTTTGCTTCTCATTCTGTTTCTCTTTCTGCTTGTGTTTCTCCTTCTGCTTCTCCTATTGCTTCTGCTGCCCTTCCTTCTCCTTCTCCTTCTCCTACTTCTGCTTCTCCTTCTGCTTCTACTTCTGCTGCTTCTCCTGCTTCTCGTTCTGCATCTTCTTCTGCTTCTGCTTCTCCTGCTGCTGCTTCTCCTGATTCTGCATTTGTGCTTTTCCTGATTCTCTTTCTTCTTCTCATTCTTCTGCTTCTCCTTCTGCTTTTCCTATTGCTTCTGCTGCCCTTTCTTCTCCTTCTCCTTCTCCTACTTCTGCTTCTTCTTCTGCTTCTTCTTCTTCTGCTTTTCCTTCTGCATCTTCTTCTGCTTCTGCTTCTCCTTCTGCTGCTTCTTCTGCTTCTGCTTCTCCTTCTCCTTCTTCTGCTTCTCCTTCTGATTCTCCTTCTGCTTCTACTTCTCCTTCTCGTTCTTCTGCTTTTCCTACTGCTTCTCCTTCTGCTTCTGCTACAACGACTACTGCTTCTGCTTCTTCTGTTTCTTCTGCTTCTACTTCTGCTTTTGATTCTCTTTCTGCTTCTGCTTCTGCTTCTCATTCTGCTTCTCATTCTGCTTCTCCAGATTCTGCTTCTTCTACTTCTCCTGCTTCAGGTTCTGCTTCTGCTTCTTCGGATTCTTATGCTTCTGCTTCTTCTGCTTCCCCTCCTTCTCTTTCTGCTTCTCCTTCTGTTTCTTCTTCACTTTCTGCTTCTCCTTCTGCTTCTCCTTCTGCTTCTGCTACTTCTCCTTCTTCTGTTTCTTCTTCTTCTGCTTCTCCTGCTTCTCGTTCTGCTTCTCTTCGTCTGCTTCTCTTTCTGCTTCTGCTTCTGCTTCTTCTGCATCTTCTTCTTCTTCTACTCCTTCTGTTTCTGCTTCTTCTGCTTCTCCTTCTGCATCTCCTTCTGCTTGTGCTTGTCCTTATGCTTCTTCTTCTACTTCTGCTTCTCCTTCTCCGTCTGCTACTGCTTCTTCTCCTTTTCCTGCTTCTCCTTCTGCTTCTCCTTCTGTTTCTCCTTCTGTTTCTCCTTCTCCTTCTTGTTCTGCTTTTCCTTCTGCTTCTCCTTCTGCTTCTGCATCTTCAGCTTCTTCTGCTACTGCTTCTGCTTCTTCTGTTTCTCCTTCTGCTTTTGCTTCTCTCTCTGCTTCTGCTTCTCCTTCCTGGTTCTCCTT
>NW_012318666.1:0-1838 GCF_000151885.1 Dipodomys ordii
ATCACCTTCCGCTTCTGCTTCTTCTGCTTCTCCTGCTTCTCGTTCTGCATCTTCGGCTTCTGCTTCTCCTTCTGCTGCTTCTTCTGCTTCTGCTACTCCTTCTTCTGCTTCTCCTTCTGATTCTCCTTCTACTTCTCTTTCTGCTGCTCCTTCTCCTTCTTCTGCTTCTCCCTCTGATTATTCTTCTTATGCTTATTATTTTTCTACTTCTTCTGCTTCTCCTTCTTCTGCTCCTTCTTCTTCTACTTCTTCTCATTATGCTTCTCCTTCTTCTTCTCCTTCTTCTTCTTCTTCTTCTTCTTCTTCTTCTTCTTCTTCTTCTTCTTCTTCTTCTTCTTCTTCTTCTTCTTCTTCTTCTTCTTCTTCTTCTCTTTCTTCTGCTTCTTCTTTTCCTGCTTCTTCTGCTTATACTGCTTCTCTTTCTGCTTCTCATTCTGCTTCTGCTTCTCCTTCTGCTTCTCCTATTGCTTCTGCGACTCTTCCTTCTCCTTCTCCTACTTCTACTTCTCCTTCTGCTTCTGCTTCTTCTGCTTCTCCTGCTTCTCCTTATGCATCTTCTTCTGCTTCTCCTGCTTCTCGTTCTGCTTCTCTTTCTGCTTCTCCTGCTTCTGCTTCTCCTGCTTCTGCTTCTTCTGCTTCTGCTTCTGCTTCAATTTCTCCTTCTGCTTCTCATTCTGCTTCTGCGTCTTCTGTTTCTTCTGCTTCTCCTGCTTCTGCTTCTCCTGCTTCTCCTAGTTCTCGTGCTGCTTCTCATTCTGCGTCTCTTTCTGCTTCTGCTTATCCTTTTGCTTCTCCTACTCCTAATCCTTCTCTTTCACCTTCTCCTTCTTCTTCTTCTGTTTCTCCTGGTGCTTCTGTTTCTGCTTATTCTACTCTTACTGTTTCTTCTGCTTCTGCTTCAGATTGTGCTTCTTCTGTTTCTCCTTCTGCTTCAGATTATGATTCTGCTTCTTCGGCTTCGCCTGTTTCTTCTGCTTCTGCTTCTCCTGCTTCTTCTGCTTCTCCTGCTTCTCCTTCTGCTTCTCCTTCTGCTTCTGCTTCTGCTCTTCTCCTTCTTCTGTTTCTTTTGCTTCTGTTTCTTCTGCTTCTTCTTCTTCTGTTTCTTCTGATGCTACTTCTGCTTCTCCTTCTTCTCCTTCTCTTTCTGCTTCTACTTCTGCTTCTTCTGATTCTCCTGCTTCTCCTTCTTGTTCTCCTTCTGTTTCTGCTTCTCATTCTGCTTCTGCTTCTCCTTCTGCTGCTCCTTCTCCTTATCCTTCTTCTGATTCTCCCCCTGCTTCTGCTTCTGCTTCTTCTGCTTATTCTTTTTCTTCTGCTTCTGCTTCTCCTGCTTCTGCTTCTTCTGCTTCTACTGCTTCTCATTATGTTTCTCCTTATGCTTCTTCTTCTTCTTCTTTTTCTTCTTCTTCGTCTTCTCCTTCGTCTTCTTCTTCGTCTTCTTCTTCTTCTTCTTCTTCTTCTTCTTCTTCTTCTTCTTCTTCTTCTTCTTCTTCTTCTTCTCTTTCTTCTGCTTCTGCTTTTCCTGCTACTTCTGCTTCTACTGCTTCTCTTTCTGCTTCTCATTCTGCTTCTGCTTCTCCTTCTGCTTCTCCTATTGCTTCTGCTGCCCTTCCTTCTCCTTCTCCTTCTCCTATTTCTGCTTCTCCTTCTGCTTCTGCTTCTTCTGCTTCTCCTGCTTCTCGTTCTGCATCTTCTTCTGCTTCGGCTTCTCCTGCTGCTGCTTCTCCTGCTTCTGCATTTGTACTTTTCCTGCTTCTCTTTCTTCTCCTCATTCTTCTGCTTCTCCTTCAAGCTTCTACTATTGCTTCTGCTGCCCTTCCTTCTCCTTCTCCGTCTCC
>NW_012318667.1:0-1838 GCF_000151885.1 Dipodomys ordii
CCAGATTCTGCTTCTTCTGCTTCTCCTGCTTTTCATCTGCTTTAGGTTCTGCTTTTGCTTCTTCGGCTTCTTCTCTTCTATTTCTGCTTCTCCTTCTGTTTCTGCTACTAATTCTGCTTCTGCTCTTCCTACTCCTAATCCTTCTCTTTCTCCTTCTTCTTATTCTGCTTCTCGTTCTGCTTCTGCTTCTTCTGCTTGTTCTGTTTCTTCTGCTTCTGCTTTTCCAGCTTCTGATGCTTCTGCTTCTCCTTCTTCTTCAGGTTCTCCTTCTGCTTCTTCAGCTTCTTCTGTTTCTTCTGCTTCTGCTTCTCCTGCTACTGCTTCTTCTGCTTCTGTTTCTATTTCTGCTTCTCCTTCTGCTTCTCCTTCTGCTCCTTCTCCTTCTTCTGTTTCTTCTTCTTCTTCTGCTTCTCCCGCTTCTTCTTCTTCTGCTTCTCCTGAATTTCCTTCTGCTTCTGCTTCTCCTTCTCCCTCTTCTGCTTCTCTTTCTGCTTCTGCTTCTTCTGATTCTCCAACTTCTCCTTCTGATTCTGCTTCTCTTTCTGCTTCTGCATCTCCTTCTGCTTCACCTTCTGCTGTTCCTTCTCCTTCTTCTGTTTCTACCTCTGCTTCTACTTCTGCTTCTTATGCTTCTTCTTTTTCTTCTGCTTCTGCTTCTCCTGCTTCTGCTTCTTATGCTTCTACTTCTTCTTCTGGTTCTGCTTCTTCAGCTTCTAATTCTCTTTCTGCTTCTGCTTCTCCTGCTTGGTTTTCTGCTTCTTCTGCTGCTTCTCCTTCTGCTGCTTCTTTTACTACTCCTTGTGCTTCTCTTTTTGCTTCAACATCTGCTTCTGCTTCTGCTTCTTCTGTTTCTCCTGCCTGAATTTCTGGTTCTACTTCATTCTGCTGCTTCTCCTTCTGCTTCTGCTTCTACTTCTGCTTCTGCTTCTGCTTCTTCTGCTTCTTCTCTTTCGGCTTCTCCTGCTTCTGCTTCTTGTGCTTCTCCTGCTTCTCTTTCTGGTTCTCATTCCGCTTCTGCCTCTACTTCTGCTTCTGCTTCTCCTCCTTCTCCTTCTCCTACTTCTGCTTCTCCTTCATCTTCTGCTTCTTCTGCTTCTCCTGCTTCTCCTTCTGCATCTCCTTCTGCTGGTGCTTCTCCTTATGCTTCTTCTTCTGCCTCTGCTTCTCCTTCTCCTTCTTTTGCTTCTCCTTTTGCTTCTGCTTCTTCTGCTTTTCCTGCTTCTCCTTCTGCTTCTGCTTCTTCTGCTTCTCCTTCTGCATCTACTTCTGCTTCTGCTTCTCCTTCTTCTGCTTCTCCTTCTTATTCTCCTACTGCTTGTCCTTCTGTTTCCCTTCTCCTTCTTGTTCTTCTGCTTTTCCTTCTGCTTCTCGTTCTGCTTCTGCTACAACTGCTACTGCTTCTACTTCTTCTGTTTCTTCTGCTTCTTCTGCTTTTGATTCTCTTTCTGCTTCTGCTTCTCCTTCTGCTTCTCCTTCTGCTTCTCCAGATTCTGCTTCTTCTGCTTCTCCTGCTTCTCCTTCTCCTTCAGGTTCTCCTTCTGCTTCTTCGGATTCTTATGCTTCTGCTACTCCTGCTTCAACTTCATCTGCTTCACCTCCTTCTCTTTCTGCTTCTCCTTCTGTATCTGCTTCTCCTTCTGCTTCTGCTTCTTGTCCTTCTCCTGTTTGTTCTGCTAAAGCTTCTCCTGTTTCTGCATCTCCTGCTCCTCCTTTCTGCTGCTCATCTGCTTCCCCTTGCTGCTTATCCCTTCTCCTGCTCCTTCTTCTGCTTCTCTTTCTGCTTCTCCATCCGGTTTCACTACTCCTTCACTTCTCGATCTTCTGCTTCTCCTTTCTGC
>NW_012318668.1:0-1838 GCF_000151885.1 Dipodomys ordii
TGAATCACAGCGGGAGTCAAAGCGGGAGACAGCGGGGGACACAGCGAGGACACATTGGGGACACAGCGGCGACACAGAGGGGACTCAGCGGAGGACACAGCGTGGGACAAAGTGGGAAACCACGGGACACAGTGTGACACAGCGGGACACAGCGAGGACACTGCGGGACACAGCAGGACAAAGCGGGGGACACAGCGGGACACAGCGGGACACAGCGGGGGACACAGCAGGGACAGCGGAGACAGAGAGTGGCCACAGCGAGACAAAGCAGTGACACAGCTGGACACAGCGGGGTACACAGCGGGACACAGCGGGCACACAGCGGGGACACAGCGGGACACAGCGGGTCACAGCGGGGGACACAGGGAGAACACAGCGGGATACAGCGGGGGACAGAGCGAGGACACATTGGGACACAGCGGGATTCAGCGGGGGACACAGCAGTACACAGCGGGACAAAGCGGGACACAGCGGGGACACAGCGGGGACACAGCAGAGACACAGCGGGAGACACAGCGGGACACAGCGGGGGACACAGGGATGACAGAGCAGGACCCAGCGGGACCCAGCGTGGATACAGCAGGAACCCAGTTGGACACAGGGACAGACAGTGCGGGAACATAGCGGGACACAGCGGGGTACACAGCGGGACACAGCAGGACACAGCGGGACACAGCGGGACACAGCGTCGATACAGCCGGGACAAAGCGTTACACAGCAGGGTACACAGTTGGGGACACAGAGGGTCACAGTGGGGCACACAGCGGGACCCAGCGGGACACAGCGTCGATACAGCGGGCACACAGCGGGACACAGCGGGGTACACAGCTGGGGACACAATGGGACACAGCAGGGGACACAGCGAGGACACAGCGGAACACAGCGGGACACAGCTTGGGACACAGCGGGGACACAGCGGGACACAGCGGGGGACAGAGCGAGGACACAGCGGGATAGAGCAGGACACAGCGTGGGACAAAGTGGGAGACAGCGGGGGACACAGCGGGACACAACGGGGGACACTGCAGGACACAGTGTGGGACAGAGCATGGGACACAGCGAGACACAGCGGGGACAAAGCTGGACACAGCGGGGTACACAGAGGGACACAGCAGGGACACGGAGGGAAACAGTGTGACACAAAAGGACACAGCTGGACACAGCGGGGTACACAGCGGGACACAGCGGGCACACAGCGGGGACACAGCAGGACACAGCGGGACACAGTGGGGACAGAGCGGGACACAGTCGGACACAACGGGACACAGCGTGGGACACAGCGGGACACAGCGGGGGACACAGCGAGGACACAGCGGGACACAGCGGGGGACACAGCGAGGACACAGCGGTGGACACAACGGGGGACACAGCGGGACACAGCGGGGAACACAGCGCGGACACAGCGGGAAACAGCGGGACACAGCGTCAAAACAGAGGGGACTCAGCGGGGGACCCAGCGCGGGACACAGCGGGGGACAAAGTGGGACACCACGGGACACAGTGTGACACAGCGGGACACAGCGGGGACACTGCGGAGACACAGCAGGACAAAGCGGGGGACACAGCGGGACACAGCGGAACACAGCGGGGGACACAGCGGGGTACAGCTGAGTCAGAGATGGGCCACAGCGGGACACAGTGGTGACACAGCTGGACACTGCGGGGTACACAGCGGGACACAGCGGGCACACAGCTGGGGACACAGCGGGGACAAAATGAGACACCACGGGACACAGCGAGGACACAGCGGGAAACATCGGAACACAGCGGGGGACAAAGCGGGATGAAGCGGGGGACATAGCGGGACACAGCAGCACACAGTGGGGGACACAGCGGTG
>NW_012318669.1:0-1838 GCF_000151885.1 Dipodomys ordii
GAATAATCAGGAAAACAGAAACAAAGAAAGAGAGAGAAGAGAGAGAAGGAGAGAAGCATAAGGAGAAGCATAAGGAGAAGCAGTAGAAGCAGAAGAAGCAGAACCAGGTGAAGCAGAAGAGGAGAAAAAGAATAAGCAAAAGAAGCAGAAACAGAAGCAGTGGGAGAGGCAGAAAAAGGAGAAGGAGAAGGAGCAGTAGAAGGAGAATCAGAAGCAGAAAGAGAAGCAGAAACAGAAGGAGAACAAGAAAGAGAAGCAATTAAATCAGAAGAAGCAGAAGTAGAAGCAGAAAGAGAAGGAGAAGAAGGAGAAGCAGAAGTAGAAACAGAAGAAGAAGAAGCAGAAGAATCAGAAGCAAAAGAAACAGAAGAAGGAGAAGAGCAGAAGCAGAAGCAGAAGCAGAAGCAGAAGCAGAAGGAGAAGGAGAAAGAGAAGCAGGAGAAGCAAAAGAAGCAGAAGCAGTGGGAGAAGGAGAAGGAGGAAAAGGAGAAGGAGCAGTAGAAGGAGAAGCAGAAGCAGAAAGAGAAGCAGAAAAAGAAGGAGAACAATAAGGAGAAGCAGGAGAATCAGAAGAAGCAGAAGTAGAAGCAGAAAGAGGAGAAGTAGAATCAGAAGAAACAGAAGAAGAAGAAGCAGAAGATACAGAAGCATAAGAAACAGAAGAAAAAGAAGAGCAGAAGCAGAAGGAGAAGGAGAAGCAGAAGGAGAAGCAGAAGAAGGAGAAGGAGAAGGAGAAGCAGAACGAGAAGCAAGAGAAGCAGAAGCAGGAGAAGCAGAAACAGAAGAAACAGAAGAAGGAGAAGAAGCAGAAGCAGAAGAAGCAGAATCTGGAGAAGCAGAAGGAGAAGCAGAAGGAGAAGCAGAAGCAGAAAGACAATCAAAAGCAGAAGGAGAAGCAGAAGAAACAGAAGTAGAAGCAGTAGCAGTTGTAGCATAAGCAGAACGAGAAGCAGAAGGAAAATCAGAAGAACAAGAAGGAGAAGGAGAAACAGAAGGAGAAGCAGAAGGAGAAGCAGAAAGAGAAGCAGGTAAAGCAGAAGAAGAAGCAGAAGAAGAAGAAGCAGAAGGAGAATCAGAAGGAGAAGCAGAAGAAGGAGAAGGAGAAGCAGAAGCAGAAGAAGATGCAGAAGGAGAAGCAGGAGAAGCAGAAGAAGCAGAAGCAGAAGGAGAAGCAGGAAAAGCAGAAGAAGCAGAAGCAAAAGGAGAAGCAAAAGAAGGAGGAGGAGAAGGAGAAGCAGAAGCAGAAGATGAAGCATAAGGAGAAGCACAAGCAGAAGGAGATGCAGAAGGAGAAGCAGGAGAAGCAGAAGAAGCAGAAGCTGAAGGAGAAGCTGAAGTAGGAGAAGGAGAAGGAGGAGAAACAGAAGCAGAAAGAGAAGCCGAAGCGGAATGAGAAGCAGAAAGAGAAGCACAAGAAGCAGAAGCAGGAGAAACCGAAAGAGAAGCAGAAGAAGCAGAAACAGAAGCAGAAGTAGAAGCAGAAGTAGAAGGAGAAGCAGCAGAAGAAGTAGAACCAGAAATTCAGGCAGGAGAAACAGAAGAAGCAGATGCAGAAATAGAAGCAAAAAGAGAAGCAGAAGGAGAAGTAGAAGAAGCAGCAGAAGGAGAAGCAGCAGAAGAAGCAGAAAAACAAGCAGGAGAATCAGAAGCAGAAAGAGACGTAGAAGCAGAAGAAGCAGAAGCAGAAGAAGAAGCAGTAGAAGCATAAGAAGCAGAAGCAGGAGAAGCAGAAGAACAAGAAGAAGCATAAGAAGCAGAAGCAGAAGCAAAGGGAGAAACACAAGGAGGAAAAGGAGCAGCAGAAGGTGAAGCAGAAGGAGATGGAGAAGCAGAAAGTG
>NW_012318670.1:0-1838 GCF_000151885.1 Dipodomys ordii
TGAATCAAAATCTGTAGGTGATGCAGATGAATCTGTAGATGTTGTAGCAGTATCAGTTGTAGTTGAATCAGAAGTTGAAGCCGAAGGAATAGCAGAATATCAAGATGGTGATGTAGAAACATAAGGAGAAGCAGATGGAGAAGCAGTAAGAGAAGCTGGTAAAGCAGAAGAAGAAGAAGTAGATGTTGAAGCAGAAGATGTAGAAGTTGAAGCAGAAGCAGAAGAAGAAGCAGAAGGAGAAACAGAAGGAGCAGCAGAAGGAGAAGCAGTAGGAGAAGCAGGAAAAGCAGAAGTAGAAGAAGCAGAAGGTGAAGCAGAAGAATGTTAAGGAGAAGCAGAAGCAGAAGAAGATGCAGAAGGAGAAGCAGGAGAAGCAGAAGAAGCAGAAGCAGAAGGAGAAGCAGGAAAAGCAGAAGAAGCAGAAGCAAAAGAAGGAGAAGGAGAAGCAGAAGAAGAAGAAGGAGCATAAGGACAAGCACAAGCAGAAGGAGATGCAGAAGGAGAAACAGGAGAAACAGAAGAAGCAGAAGCTGAAGGAGAAGCAGAAGTAGGAGAAGGAGAAGGAGGAGAAGCAGAAGCAGAAGGAGAAGCAGAAGCGGAATGAGAAGCAGAAAGAAAAGCAGGAGATGCACAAGAAGCAGAAGCAGGAGAAGCCGAAAGAGAAGAAGCAGAAGAAGCAGAAACAGAAGCAGAAGTAGAAGCAGACGCAGAAGGAGAAGCAGCAGAACAAGTAGAACCAGAAATTCAGGCAGGAGAAACAGAAGAAGCAGAAGCAGAAAGAGAAGCAAAAAGAGAAGCAGAAGGAGAAGTAGAAGAAGCAGCAGAAGGAGAAGCAGCAGAAGAAGCAAAAAACAAGCAGGAGAAGCAGAAGCAGAAAGAGAAGTAGAAGCAGAAGAAGCAGAAGAAGCAGAAGAAGAAGCAGTAGAAGCATAAGAAGCAGAAGCAGGAGAAGCAGAAGCAGAAGAACAAGAAGAAGCATAAGAAGCAGAAGCAGAAGCAGAGGGAGAAACAGAAGAAGGAGAAGGAGCAGCAGAAGGTGAAGCAGAAGGAGATGGAGAAGCAGAAAGAGAAGCAGAAACAGAAGGAAAAGAAGAAGGATTAGTTGGAGAATCAGAAGAAGCGAAGCAGAAAGAGAAGCGAAGAAGGAGAAGGAGAAGCGAAGCAGAGGAAAGGAAGGAGAAGCAGAAGAAGCAGAAGCGGGAGAAGCAGAAGAAGAAGAAGAAGAAGAAGAAGAAGAAGGAGCAGAAGGAGAAGCAGAAGCAGAAGGAGAAGCAGAAAGAGAAGGAGAAGAAGCAGTAGCAGGAGAAGCAGAAGCAGAAGAACCAGAAGAAGATGAAGAAGCAGAAGCAGGACCTGAAGCAGAAGATACCGAACAAGCAGAAGAAGCAGTAGCAGAAGCAGAACGAGAAGCAGAAGAAGAAGAAGGAGAAGGAGAAAGAGAAGGATTAGGAGTAGGAAGAGCAGAAGGAGAATCACAAGCAGAACGAGAAGCAGAAGGAGCAGCAGAAGGAGAAGCAGAAGGAGAAGCAGAAGGAGAAGCAGAAGGAGAAGCAGAAGAAGGAGAAGCAGAAGAAGGAGAAGCAGAAGCAGAAGAAGCAGCAGAAGGAGAAGCAGAAGCAGAAGAAGATGCAGAAGGAGAACCAGGAGAAGAAGAAGAAGCAAAAGCAGAAGGAGAAGCAGAAGTAGGAGAAGGAGAGGGGAAGGAAGGGCAGCGAAGCAATAGGAGAAGCAGAAGGATAGCAGAAGCAGAATGAGAAGCAGAAAGAGAAGCAGTAGAAGCAGAAGAAGCAGGAAAGGAAGAAGCAGAAGAAAGAGAAGAAGAAGAAGAAGAAGAAGAA
>NW_012318671.1:0-1838 GCF_000151885.1 Dipodomys ordii
CAGCTTGGACACAGCGGGACACAGCGAGACACAGCATTGACCAATTCGGCGACACAGCGGGACACATCGGGACACAGCGTGACACAGCGGGGACACAGAGGGGGACAGAGGGGACACACCGGTGGACAAGGGGGACACAGCAGGACAGCGCGGGGGTCACAGTGGGAAACAGCGGGGACACAGAGGGACACAGCGGGACACAGCGGGACAGAGCGGGGACACAGCGGGGGACAAAGTGGGGGTCACAGCGGTAAACAGCGGGGGACACAGCGGGACTCAGCTGGGGACACATCAAAGGACACAGAGGGTGACACAGCTGGGGAAACAGCGGGAAACAGGGGGGGACACAGCGAGGACAAATCAGGACACAGCGGGGTACACAGAGGCAGACACAGCGGTACACATCGGGACACAGCGGGGACACAGCGGGACACAGCGGGACATAGCGGGGACACAGCAGGACACAGCGGGGACACAGCGAGACACAGCAGGACCCAGCGGGGATACAGCGGGGACACAGCGGGACACAGCCGGGGACACAGAGGCGGACACAGCAGAACACAGCTGGACACAGCCCGACACAGCGGGACACAGCGCAACACAGCGAGGACACAATGGGACACAGCGGGGAACACAGCGGGGGACACAGCGGGACACAGCGGGGGACACAGCATGGACACAGCAAGTCACAGCGGGGAAATAATGGGGGACACAGCGGGGGACACAGCAGTATACAGAAGGACACAGGGAGGACACACCGGGGACACAGCAGGAAAACTGCGGGGGACACAGTGGGACACTGAGGGGACACAGAGTTACTTAGCGGTTACACAGTGAGGACACACCAGGGACACAGCGGGACACAGCGGGGACACAGCGGGGACACAGCGGGACACAGAAGGACCCAGCGGGGACACAGCGTGGACACAGCGGGACACAGCGGGGGACACAGCAGGGGACACAGCGGTGGAAAGCGGCTACACAGATGGACTTAGCGGTTACACAGTTAGGACACACCAGGGACACAGCGGGACACAGCGGGGACAAAGCGGGGGATAAAGCGGGAACACATCGGGACACAGCGGGACACAGCGGGACACAGCGGGACACAACGGGGAAAAAAAGGGGACACAGCAGGGGACACCGGGACACAGCGGGAGAAAACAGGACACAGCTGGACACAGCGGGGACACAGCAGGGGACACAGCAGGGGACAGCGGGGACACAGCAGGGGACACAGCAGGACACAGCGGGGAAACAGCGGGGACACAGCAAGGACACAGCGGGAAACAGCGGGACACAGAGGGGACTCAGCGGGGGACAGCAGGGAGACACTGCGGGGACACAGCGGGGACACAGCGGAACACAGTGGGGACACAGCGGGAGACACAGTGGGACACTGCGGGGATACAGAGGGACTTAGCGGTTACACAGTTAGGACACACCAGGGACTCAGCGGGACACAGCGGGGACAAAGAGGGGACACAGCGGGACCCAGCGGGACCCAGCGGGGACCCAGCGGGGACACAGCGGGACACAGCGGGAGACACAGCAGGGAACACAGCGGGGAACAGCGGGGACAGAGAGGGACACAGCAGGACAAAGCGGGGACACAGCAAGGACACAACGGGACACAGCGGGACACAGCGGGGGACAGAGGGGACACACCTGTGGACAAAGGGGACACAGAAGGACAGCGCGAGGGTCACAGAGGCAAACAGCGGGGACACAGGGGGACACAGGGGGCGACACAAAGGGACACAGCAGGACACAGCGGGACAGAGCGGGGACACAGCGGGGACAAAGTGGGGGACACAGTGGAGGACACAGCGGTAAAC
>NW_012318672.1:0-1838 GCF_000151885.1 Dipodomys ordii
GAAGCAGAACGAGAAGCAGCTGCAGCAGCTGAAGGAGAAGCAGAAGGAGCTGCAGAAGAAGGAGCAGCCGAAGCAGAAGCAGCAGCCGCAGGTGAAGCAGAAGCAGAAGCAGATGCAGAAGGAGAAGCAGCAGCAGCAGAAGAAGCAAAAGCAGCAGCAGAAGTAGGAGAAGGAGAAGGAGAAGGAAGGGCAGCAGAAGCAATAGGAGAAGCAGAAGGAGAAGCAGAAGCAGAATCAGAAGCAGAAAGAGAAGCAGTAGCAGCAGCAGAAGCAGCAACGGCAGAAGCAGCAGCAACAGAAGAAGAAGAAGAAGAGCAGAGAGAAGCAGAGCAGAAGAAGAAGAAGAAGAAGAAGAAGAAGAAGAAGAAGAAGAAGAAGAAGAAGAAGAAGAAGAAGAAGAAGAAGAAGAAGAAGAAGAAGCATAAGGAGAAGCATAAGGAGAAGAATAAGGAGAAGCATAAGGAGAAGCATAAGGAGAAGAATAAGGAGAAGCATAAGGAGAAGCAGTAGAAGCAGAAGAAGCAGAAGCAGAAGAAAAAGAATAAGCAAAAAGCAGAAGCAGAAGCACTGGGAGAAGCAGAAGCAGAAGGAGAAGGAGCAGCAGAAGGAGAAGCAGAAGCAGAAAGAGAAGCAGAAATAGAAGGACAACAAAAGGAGAAGCAGGAGAAGCAGAAGAAGCAGAAGTAGAAGCAGAAAGAGAAGGAGAAGAAGGAGAAGCAGAAGTAGAATCAGAAGATACAGAAGAAGAAGAAGAAGAAGAAACAGAAGCAAAAGAAACAGAAGAAGGAGAAGAGCAGAAGCAGAAGCAAAAGGAGAAGCAGAAGCAGAAGGAGAAGCAGAAAGAGAAGCAGGAGAAGCAGAAGAAGCAGGAGAAGCAGAAGCAGAAGAAACAGAAGAAGCCGAAGAAGCAGAAGCAGAATCTGAAGCAGAAGGATAAACAGAAGAAGCACAATCTGAAGCAGAAGCAGAAGAAACACAAATAGTAGAATAAGAAGAAGCAGAAGCAGCAGGAGAAGCAGAAGAAGAAGACGGAGAAGGCGAGAGAGAAGGATTAGGAGTAGGAGAAGCAAAAGGATAAGCAGAAGCAGAAAGAGACGCAGAAGGATAAGCAGCACGAGAAGTAGGAGAAGCAGGAGAAGCAGAAGCAGGAGAAGCAGAAGAAACAGAAGAAGCAGAAGCAGTAGCAGAAGAAGCAGAAGATGCAGAAGCAGAAGGAGAAGCAGAAGGAAAAGCAGAAGAACAAGAAGGAGAAGGAGGAACAGAAGGAGAAGCAGAAGGAGAAGCAGAAGGAGAAGCAGGAAAAAGAGAAGAAGCAGTAGCAGACGGAGAAGGAGAAGCAGAAGTAGAAGAAGAAGAATAAGAACAAGCACAAGCAGAAGGAGATGCAGAAGGAGAAGCAGGAGAAGCAGAAGAAGCAGAAACAGAAGGCGTAGAAGAAGAAGAAGAAGCAGAAAAAGCAGAAGCAGAAGCAGAAAGAGAAGCAGACGAAGAGAAGCAGAACGAGGATCAGGAGAAGCAGAAGTAGAAGAAACAGAAGAAGGAGAAGTAGCAGAAGGAGAAGCAGAAGGAGAAGCAGAAAGAGAAGCAGAAACAGAAGGAGAAGCAGAAAGAGAAGGAGGGGAAGCAGAAGAAGCAGAAGCATAAGAATCCGCAGAAGCAGAAGCAGAACCTGAAGCAGGAGAAGTAGAAGAAGCAGAATCTGGAGAAGCAGAATGAGAAGCAGAAGGAGAAGCAGAAGCAGAAAGAGAATCAAAAGCAGAAGTAGAAGCAGAAGAAACAGAAGAAGCAGAAGCAGTAGTCGTTGTAGCAGAAGCAGAAGGAGAAGCAGTAGGAAAAGC
>NW_012318673.1:0-1838 GCF_000151885.1 Dipodomys ordii
GAAGAAGCTGTAGCAGGAGAAGCAGAAGCAGAAGAAACAGAAGTATGCCCAAGAAGCAGAAGGAGAACTGAAGCAGAAGGAGAAGCTGAAGCAGCAGTAGCTAGAAAAGCAGAAGCTGAAGATTCAGAACAAGCAGAAGAAGCAGATGCAGAACGAGAAGCAGAAGAAGAAGAAGGAGAAAGAGAAGGATTAGGAGTAGGAGGAGCAGAAGGAGAATCAGAAGCAGAAAGAGAAGCAGAAGGAGAAGCAGAAGGAGAAACAGAAGAAGCAGAAGCATGAGAAGCAGAAGCAGAATGAGAAGCACAAGAAGGAGAAATTGAAGGAGAAGGAGAATGAGACGGAGAAGCAGAAAGAGAAGTAGGAGAAGCAGAAGTAGAAGAATCAGGAGAAGCAGAAGCAGAAGAAAGAGAAGAAGGAGAAGAGCAGAAGCAGAAACAGACGGAGAAGCAGAAGCAAAAGGAGAAGCAGAAGAACCAGAAGCTGAAGAAGAAGAAGAAGAAACAGAAAAAGAAGAAGCAGAAGAAGAAGCAGCAGGAGAAGCAGAAGAAGAAGAAGGAGAAGGAGCAGCAGAAGGAGAAGCAGAAGCAGAAAGAGAAGCAGAAACAGAAGGAGAACAAGAAGTAGAAGCAGGAGAATCAGAAGAAGCAGAAGTAGAAGCAGAAAGAGGAGAAGAAGGAGAAGCAGAAGTAGAATCAGAAGAAACTGAAGAAGAAACAGAAGCAAAAAAACAGAAGAAGAAGAGCAGAAGCAGAAGGAGAAGCAGAAGCAGAAGGAGAAGCAAAAAGAGAAGCAGAAGGAGAAGTAGAAGAAGCAGCAGAAGGAGAAGCAGCAGAAGAATCAGAAAAACAAGCAGGAGAAGCAGAAGCAGAAAGAGAAGAAGAAGCAGTAGAAGCATAAGAAGCAGAAGCAGGAGAAGCAGAAGCAGAAGCTAAAGAAGAAGCATAAGAAGCAGAAGCAGAGGGAAAAACAGAAGAAGGAGAAAGAGCAGCAGAAGGTGAAGCAGAAGGAGATGCAGAAGCAGAAAGAGAAGCAGAAACAGAAGGAGAAGCAGAAGGATAATTTGGAGAATAAGAAGAAGCAGAAGCAGAAGCTGAAAGAGAAGGAGAAGAAGGAGAAGGAGATACAGGAGGAGAAGGACAAGCAGGAGAAGCAGAAGAAGCAGAAGCGGGAGGAGCAGAAGAAGAAGAAGAAGAAGAAGAAGAAGAAGAAGAAGAAGAAGAAGAAGAAGAAGAAGAAGAAGAAGAAGAAGAAGAAGAAGAAGAAGAAGAAGAAGAAGAAACAGAAGAAAGAGAAGGAGCAGAAGGAGAAGCAGAAGCAGAAGGAGAAGCAGAAAGAGAAGCAGAAGAAGCAGTAGCAGGAGAAACAGAAGCAGAAGAAACAGAAGAGGCCCAAGAAGCAGAAGGAGAACCTGAAGCAGAAGAAGCAGAAGCAGCAGAAGGTGGAAAAGCAGAAGCAGAAGAAACAGAACAAGCAGATGAAGCAGAACGAAAAGCAGAAGAAGAAGAAGGAGAAAGAGAAGGAGTAGGAGTAGGAGGAGCAGAAGGAGAATCAGAAGCAGAAAGAGAAGCAGAAGGAGAAGCAGAAGGAGAAACAGAAGAAGCAGAAGCAGGAGAAGCAGAAGCAGAAGCAGAATGAGAAGCACAAGAAGGAGAAATTGAAAGAGAAGGAGAATGAGACGGAGAAGCAGAAGGAGAAGTAGGAGAAGCAGAAGAAGAAGAAGCAGGAGAAGCAGAAGCAGAAGAAACAGAAGATGGAGAAGTGCAGAAGCAGAAACAGACGGAGAAGCAGAAGCAAAAGGAGAAACAGAAGAAGCAGAAGCTGAAGCAGAAGAAGAAGCA
>NW_012318674.1:0-1838 GCF_000151885.1 Dipodomys ordii
GACACAGCGGGACACAGCGGGGACACTGCAGAGACACAGCGGGGGACGCAGCGGGACACAGCGGCGAAAGAGCAGGACAAAGCGGGACACAGCGGGACACAGCGAGGACACATTGGGACATAGGGGGACACAGCGGAACTCAGCGGGGGACACAGCAGGACACAGCAGTACACACCGGGGACACAGCGTGGGACACAGCGGGGGACACAGCGGGGGACACAGCGGGACACAGCGGGGAACACAGCAAGGACACAGCGGGACACAGCGGGACACAGCGTCGATACAGCGGGGACACAGCGTTACACAGCGTGGTACACAGTTGTGAACAAAACGGGACACAGTGGGGGCACAGCGGGACAAAGCGGGATACAGCAGGACACAGCGGGACACAGCGGGACACAGCGGGGGACACAGCGGGACACAGCGGGGGACAGAGTGACGATACAGTGGGACAAAGCGGGGACACAGGGGGACACAGCAGGGTCACAGTGGGACACAGCGGGACACAGCGGGACATAGCGGGGACACAGCAGGAACACAGCAGGGACACAGCGGGGGACACAGCGGGACACAATGGGACACAGCGGGGGAAACAGCAGGACACAGCGGGGGACACACCGGGGGACAGAGCGGGACACAATGGGGAACATAACGAGGACATAGCGGGACCCAGCGGGACACAGCGTCGATACAGCGGGGACACAGCGTTACACAGCGGGTTACACAGCTGGGGACACAAAGGGACACAGTGCGGGACAAAGCAGGACACAGCGGGACACAGTGGGACACAGACGGGACAAAGCGTGAGACACAGCGGGGGACAGAGCGGGAGACAGCGGGGGTCACAGCGAGGACACAGCGGGACAGAGCGGGGACACAGCGGGGGACAAAGCGGAACACCACGGAACACAGTGGGACACAGCGGGACACAGCGGGACACTGCGGGGGACACAGCGGAACACAGTGGGGGACAGAGCTTGGGACACAGCGAGACACAGCAGGGACAAAGCTGGACACAGCGGGGTACACAGAGGTACACAGCGGGGTTACAGCAGGGAAAGAACGTGACACAGCGGGAAACAGCAGGGGACACAGCGGGACACAGCAGGGGACAAAGCGAGGACACAGCGGGACACAGCGGATGACACAGCAAGAACACAGCGGGACACAGCGGGGGACACAGCGGGACACATTGGGACACAGCGGGGGACACAGGGGGGACACAGCAGGACACAGCGGGGGAAACAGCGGGACACAGCGGGGGATACAGCAGGGGACACAGCGGGACACAGCGGGGGACACAGCGAGGACATATTGGGACACAGCGGGGACACAGGGGGACTCAGCGGGGGACACAGCAGTACACAGCGGGACACAGCGGGACACAGCAGGGGACACAGAGGTGTACACAGTGGGACACAGCGGGGAACACAGCGAGGACACAGCGGGGGACCCAGCGAGGACACAGCGGGACACAGCAGGGGACATAGTGAGGACACAACAGGGGACACAGCGGGGGACACAGAGGGACACAGCAGGGAACACGGCGAGGACATAGCGGGACCCAGCGGGACACAGCGTCGATACAGCGGGGACACAGCATGCTACACAGCTGGGGACACAACTGGACACAGCGGGACACAACGGGAAACACAGGGGGGACACAGCGGGGGACACAGCAAGGACACATTGGGACACAGCAGTACACAGCGGGACACAGAGGGACACAGCAAGACACAGCGTGGACACAGCGGGGTCTCAGCGGGGGACAGAGCGGGGGACAAAGCGGGACACCACAGAACACAGCGAGACACAGCGGGACACAGCGGGAACACATG
>NW_012318675.1:0-1838 GCF_000151885.1 Dipodomys ordii
TCCCCGCTGTGTCCTTGCTGTGTTCCCCGCTGGGTCAAGCTGTGTACCCCTCTGTGTCCCCCTCTGTGTCCCTCTGTGTCTCCCGCTGTGTCTCGCTGAGTACCGCTGTGTACTGCTGGTCCCCCGCTTAGTCCCGTTGTGTCCCCCTGTGCCCCACTGTGTCCCGCTGTGTTCCCGCTGTGTCCAGCTGTGTCCCACTGTGTCCCCGCTGTGTGCTCGCTTTGTGCCACTGTGTACCCCGTTGTGTCCAGCTCTGTCCCCGCAGTGTCCCCACTGTGTTCCGTTGTGTCACACTGGGTCCCGTGGTGTCCTCCTTTGTCCCCCGCTGTGTCCCCCGATGAGTCCCCTCTGTGTCCCCGCTGTGTCCCGCTGTGTCCTCACTGTGTCCCGCGCTGTCTCCCGCTTTGTCCCATGCTGTGTCCCACTGTGTCCCGCTGTGTACCCTGCTGTGTCCTGCTATGTTCCCGCAGTGTCCCCGGTGTGTCCCGCTGTGTCCCTTGGTGTCCAGCTTTGTCCCCTGCTTTGTCCCCCGATGAGTCCCAGCTGTGTCCCCGCTGTGTCCCGCTGTGTCCTCCCTGTATCCCCCGCTGTGTCCCCCTGTGTCCCCCGCTTTGTCCCACTGTGTCTACTGCTGTGTCAATGCTGTGTCCCGCAGTGTCCCGCTGTGTCCAGCTGTGTCCTCGCTGTGTCCCATGCTGTGTCCGCTATGTCCTCCGCTTGTCCCGCTGTGTCTACTGCTGTGTCCCTGCTGTGTCCCGCTGTATTCCGCTGTGTCCCGCTGTGTCTTCCCTGTGTCCCAAGCTGTGTTCGGCTATGTCCTCGCTGTGTCCCCCGATGTGTCCCTTTGTGTCCCTAGCTGTGTAACCCGCTGTGTCTCGCTGTGTCCCCGCTGTGTCCTCGCTGTGTTCACCGCTGTGTCCCGCTGTGTACCCCTCTGTGTCCCCCTCTGTGTACCGCTGTGTCTCCCGCTGTGTCCCGCTGTGTCCCGCTGTGTCCCACCAGTATCCCCCGCTGTTTCCAGCTGTGTCCCGCTGTGTCCCCCGCTGTGTCACCCTGTGTCCCGCTGTGTCCCCCGCTGTGTCCCTGCTGGGACCTGCTGTGTCCCGCTGTGTCCTGCTGTGTCCCCCGCTGTGTCCCTCTGTGTCCCGCTGTGTCCAGCTGTGTCCCCGCTGTGTCCCGCTGTGTCCGGCTGTGTCCTCGCTGTGTCCCAATGTGTCCCCGCTGTGTCCCCCGCTGGGTCCCCCGCTGTGTACCTCTATTTCCCCCTGTATCCCCCACTTTTCCCCACTGTGTCCCCCGCTTTGTCCGGGCTGTGTCCACACTGTTCACCGGTGTGTCCGTGCTGTGTCCCGCTGTGTTCTGCTGTGTCCCCGCTGTGATTCGCTGTGTCCCCCTGTGTCCCGCTGTGTCCCGCACTGTCCCGATGTGTCCCCCGCTGTGTCCCCTGCTGTGTCCCCCCTGTGATCCAAATGGGGCCCCGCTGTCCCACGTTGTGTCCCCGCTGTGTGCCGCTGTGTCCCGCTGTGTCCCCCGCTGTGTCCATGCTCTGTCCCGCTGTATCCCCGTTGTCCCCCGCTGTGTCCCCAATGTCCCCCGCTTTGTCCCGCTGTGTCCCCGCTGTGTCCCCTGCTGAGTTCTCGCTGTGTGCTGTTGTGTCCCGCTGTGTCCCGCGGTGTCCCCGCTGTGTCCCCCGATTTGTCCCGCTGTGTCTCTGGCTGTGTCCCCCGCTGTGTCCCACTGTGTCCCGCTGTGTCCTCGCTGTGTCCCACGCTGTGTTCCGCTGTGTCCTCATTGAATAACCCCGCTGTGTCCTGTTGTGACCCCAGCTGTGTACCCCG
>NW_012318676.1:0-1838 GCF_000151885.1 Dipodomys ordii
TCCCCCACTGTCCCCCGCTGTGTCCTTGCTGTGTCCCTCTGTGTCCCGCTGTGTCCCAAAGTGTCCCCAGCTGTGTCCCGCTGTGTCACCGCTGTGTCCCGCTGTGTCCTCGCTGTGTCCCCCGCTGTGTCATTCTTTGTCCGTGCTGTGTACCCCGCTGTGTCCCGCTGTGTCCCCCACTGTATCCCGCTGTGTCCCCTGCTGTGTCCCCACTGTGTCACGCTTTGTTTCGCTGTGTCCGGCTGTGTCCTCGCTCTGTCTCCCTCAGTGTCCACCTGTGTCACGCTCTGTCCCCTCTGTGTACCTCTGTGTCCAGCTCTGTCCCTGTTGTGTGTCCGTTGTGTCCCGCTGTGTACCCTTCTGTGTCCAGCTGTGTCCCCTCTGTGTCCCGCTGTGTCCCTTCTCTGTCCCCCGCTGTCCACCGCTGTGTCTCCTGGCTGTGTCCCGCAGTGTCCCCGCTGTGTCCCGCTGTGTCCTACTGTGTCCCGTGGTGTCCGCTTTTTTCCCTCTATGTCCCCTGCTGAGTCCCTTCTGTGTCCCCGCTGTGTCCAGCTGTGTCCTCGCTGTGTCCTTTGCTGTCTCCCGCTTTGTCCCACGCTGTGTCCTACTGTGTCCCACTGTGTCCCTGCTGTGTCCCCCGCTGTGTCCCGCTGTGTCCCGCTGTGTCCCACGCTGTGACCTGCTGTTTCCCGCTGTGTCCCCGCTCTATAGACGCTGTGTCCCGCTGTGTCCCCCGATGTGTCCCGCTGGGTCCCGCTGTGTCCCCCGCTGTGTACCGCTGTGTCCCCGCAGGTTCACCGCTGTTTCACGCTGTGTCCTGCTGTGTTCCGTGGTGTCCTGCTTTGTCCCCCGCTGTGTCCCGCTGTGTCCACTGCTGGGTCCTCGCTGTGTCCCGCTGTGTCTCGCTGTGTCCCGCTGTGTCCTCGCTTTGTCCCATGCTGTGTTAAGCTGTGTCCTCCCTGTGTCCCCCGCTGTGTCCCGCTGTATCCGCCGCTGTGCCCCGCAGTGTCCCGCTGTGTCCCGCTGTGTCCCGCTGGGTCCCCCGCTGTGTCCCGCTGTGTCCCACGCTGTGCCCCGCAGTGTCCCGATGTGTCCCGCTCTGTCCCCCACTGTGTCCCCCGCTGAGTCCTCTATGTGTCGCCGCTATGTCCCGCTTTCTCCTCGCTGTGTCCCCTGCTGTCTCCCGCTTTGTCCCACGCTGTGTCCCGCTGTGTCCCGCTGTGTCCTCGCTGTGTCCCCTGCTGTGTCCTGCTGTGTTCCCGCTGTGTCCCAAGCTGTGTCCCGCTGTGTCCCGCTGTGTGCCCCGCTGTGTCCCACTATGTTCCCGCAGTGTCCCCGCTGTGTCCCCGCTGTGTCCTCGCTGTGTTCCCCGCTGTGTCCCGCTGTGTCCCCCGCTGTGTCTCGCTGTGTCTACTGCTGTGTCCCCACTGTGTCCCGCTGTGTCTCACTGTGTCCCGCTGTGTCCTCGCTGTTTCCCACGCTGTGTTCTGCTGTGTCCTCGCTGTGTCCCCCGCTGTGTCCCGCTGTGTCCCACTGTGTCCTCGCTGTGTCCCCCTCTGTGTCCCGCTGTGTCCCCCGCCGTGTCCGGCTGTGTCCTGCTGTGTCCCGCTGTGTCCGGCTGTGTCCCGCTTTGTCCCCCACTGTGTCCCGCTGTGTCCCCGCAGTGACCCCGCTGAGTCTCGCTGTGTCCCCACTGTGTCCTCTCTGTGTCCCCCGCTGTGTCCTGCTCTGTTCCCCACTGTGTCTCCCGTTTTGTCCCTGCTGTTCCCCGCTGTGTCCCGCTGTGTCCCGCTGTGTCTCCCACTGTGTCGCTTTGTGTCATCAGCTGTGTACCCCGC
>NW_012318677.1:0-1838 GCF_000151885.1 Dipodomys ordii
GCAGAAGGAAAAGCTAGAAGAAGGAGGAGGAGAATGGAAAAACAGATAGTAGAAGCAGAAGGAGAATCAGAAGGAGAAGTAGATGAAGCAGTAAGGAGAAGCAGAAGCAGAAGAAGCAGCAGAAGGAGAAGAAGAAGCAGAAGAAGATGCAGAAGGAGAAGCTGGAGAAGCAGAAGAAGCAGACGCAGAAGAAGAAGTAGATGTAGGAGAAGGAGAAGGAAGAGCAGCAGAAGCAATAGGAGAAGCAGAAGGAGAAGCAGAAGCAGAATGAGAAGCAGAAAGAGAAGCAGTAGAAGCAGAAGAAGCAGGAAAACAGAAGCAGAAGAAAGAGAAGAGGAAGAAGAAGAAGAAGAAGAAGAAGAAGAAGAAGAAGAAGAAGAAGAAGAAGAAGAAGAAGAAGAAGAAGAAGAAGAAGAAGAAGAAGAAGACGGAGGAGGAGGAGAAGAAGGAGAAGCAAAAGGAGAAGCAGTAGAAGCAGAAGAAGCAGAAGCAGGAGAAGCATAAGAAAAAGAATAAGCATAAGAAGCAGAATCAGAGGGAGTAGGAGAAGACAGAGAAGGAGCAGCAAAAGGAGAAGCAGAAGGAGAAGCAGAAGGAGAAGAAGATGCAGAAGGAGAAGCAGGAGAAGCAGAAGAAGCAGAAGTAGAAGCAGAAGGAGGAGAAGGAGAAGGAGAAGGAAGGGCAGCAGAAGCAATAGGAGAAGCAGAAGGAGAAGCAGAAGCAGAATGAGAAGCAGAAAGAGAAGCAGTAGAAGCAGAAGAAGCAGGAAAAGCAGAAGCAGACGAAAGAGAAGAAGATGAAGAAGAAGAAGACGAAGAACAAGAAGAAGAAGCATAAGGAGAAGCGTAAGGAGAAGCAGTAGAAGCAGAAGAAGCAGAATCAGGAGAAGCAGAAGCGGAAGAAAAAGAATAAGCAAAAGAAGCAGAAGAAGAAGCAGTGGGAGAAGCAGAAGAAGGAGAAGGAGCAGCAGAAGGAGAAGCAGAAGCAGAATGAGAAGCAGAAACATAAGGAGAACAAGAAGGAGAAGCAGGAGAATCAGAAGAATCAGAAGTAGAAGCAGAAAGAGAAGGAGAAGAAGGAGAAGCAGAAGTAGAATCAGAAAAAACAGAACAAGAAGAAGCAGAAGAAACAGAAGCAAAAGAAACAGAAGAAGGAGAAGAGCAGAATCAGAAGCAGAAGGAGAAGCAGAAGGAGAAGCGGAAAGAGAAGCAGGAGAAGTAGAAGAAGCAGAAGCAGAAGAAACAGGAGAAGCCGAAGAAGCAGAAGCAGAATCTGAATCAGGAGAAACAGAAGAAGCACAATCTGAAGAAGAAGCAGAAGAAACAGAAATAGTACAATAAGCAGAAGCAGCAGGAAAAGCAGAAGAAGAAGAAGGAGAAGGCGAAAGAGAAGGATTAGGAGTAGGAGACGCAAAAGGATTAGCAGAAGCAGAAAGAGACGCAGAAGGAGAAGCAGCACGAGAAGTAGGAGAAGCAGGAGAAGCAGAAGAAGCAGAATCTGGAGAAGAAGATGGAGAAACAGAAGGAGAAGCAGAAGCAGAAAGAGAAGCAAAAGCAGAAGGAGAAGCAGAAGAAACAGAAGAAGCAGAGGCAGTAGCAGAAGACGCAGAAGATGCAGAAGCAGAAGGAGAAGCACAAGGAAAAGCAGAAGAGCGAGGAGAAGGAGAAACAGAAGGAGAAGCAGAAAGAGAAGCAGAAGAAGGAGCAGGAGACGGAAAAGCAGCAGGAGAAGCAGAAAGAGCAGCAGAAGGAGAAGCAGGAGATACAGAAACAGGAGAAGCAGAAGTAGAAGAATCAGGAGAAGGACAAGAAGCAGAAGGAGAAGCAGAAACAGAAGTG
>NW_012318678.1:0-1838 GCF_000151885.1 Dipodomys ordii
CAGAAAAAGAAGCAGAAGAAGCCGAAGAATCCAAAAGCAGAACTTTAAGCAGAAGGAGTAGCAGGAGAAGCAGAAGAATGCAGAATTGGAGATGAAGATGGAGAATCAGATGTTTTATCAGTATCTGAAAGAGAAGCAAAAGCAGATTGTGTATCTTTTTGTATGAGAAGAAGCAGAATCAGTAGCAGAAGAAGCTGAAGATGCAGAACCAGAAAGAGAAGCAGAAGGAATAGCAGAAGAACGAGAAGGAGAAATAGAAGGAGAAGCAGAAGGAGAAGCAGGAAAAGCAGACGAAACAGAAGCAGACGGAGAAGCAGAAGAAGGAGAAGGAGAAGCCGGAGCAGAAGAAGAAGCAGAAGGAAAAGCACAAGCAGAAGGAGATGCAGAAGGATCAGCAGGAAATGCAGAAGACGCAGACGCAGAAGGAGAAGAAGAAGGAGAAGAATCAGAATCAGAAGAAGCAGAAGCAGAAATAGAAAGAGAAGCCGACGAAGAGAAGCTAAACGAGAAGCAGGAGAAGCAGAAGCGGGAGAAGCAGAAGAATCAGAAACAGAAGAAGGAGAAGGAGCAGATCCAGAAGGAGAAGCAGAAGGAGAAGCAGAAAGAGAAGCAGGAAAAGCAGAAGAAGCAGAAGCAGGAGAAGCAGAAGGAGAAGAAACAGGAGAAGGACAAGAAGCAAAAAGAGAAGCAGTAGAAGCAGAAGAGGCAGGAAAAGCAGAAGCAGAAGAAAGAGAAGAAGAAGAAGAAGAAGAAGAAGAAGAAGAAGAAGAAGAAGAAGAAGAAGAAGAAGAAGAAGAAGAAGAAGAAGAAGAGAAGAAGAAGCATAAGGAGAAGCATAAGGAGAAGCATAAGGAGAAGTATAAGGAGAAGCAGTAGAAGGAGAAGAATCAGAAGCAGGAGAAGCTGAAGCAGAAGAAAAAAAATAAGCAAAAGAAGCAGAAGCAGAAGCAGTGAGAGAAGCAGAAGAAGGAGAAGGAGCAGCAGAAGGAGAAGCAGAAGCAGAAAGAGAAGCAGAAACAGAAGGAGAACAAGAAGGAGAAGCAGGAGAATCAGAAGAAGCAGAAAGAGAAGGAGAAGAAGGAGAAGCAGAAGTAGAATCTGAAGAAACAGAAGAAGAAGAAGCAGAAGAAACAGAAGCAAAAGAAACAGAAGAAGGAGAAGAGCAGAAGCAGAAGCAGAAGGAGAAGCAGAAGCAGAAGGAGAAGCAGAAAGAGAAGCAGGAGAACCAGAAGAAGCAGGAGAAGCAGAAGCAGAAGAAACAGGAGAAGCCGAAGAAGCAGAAGCAGAATCTGAAGCAGAAGGAGAAACAGAAGAAGCACAATCTGAAGCAGAAGCAGAAGAAACAGAAATAGTAGAATAAGCAGAAGCAGAAGCACCAGGACAAGCAGAAGAACAAGAAGGAGAAGGCGAAAGAGAAGGATTAGGAGTAGGAGAAGCAAAAGGATAAGCAGAAGCAGAAAGAGACGCAGAAGGAGAAGCTGCACGAGAACTAGGCGAAGCAGGAGAAGAAGAAGTAGGAGAAGCAGAAGAAACAGAAGACGCAGAAGCAGAATGAGAAGCAGAAGGAGAAATTGAAGCAGAAGGAGAAGAAGAAGCAGAAGGAGAAGCAGAAGAAAGAGAAGGAGAAGTAGAAGCAGAAAGAGAAGCAGAAAGAGCAGCTCAACGAGAAGCACAACGAGAAGCAGGAGAAGCAGAAGCAGGAGAAGCAGAAGCAGAAGAAACATAAGAAGGAGAAGAAACAGAAGCAGAAGGAGAAGCAGAAACAGAAGGAAAAGCAGAAATAGAAGCAAGAGCAGCAGAAGAAGCAGCAGCAGGAGAAGCAGAAGCAGAAGAAGCCG
>NW_012318679.1:0-1838 GCF_000151885.1 Dipodomys ordii
GAGAGAAGAGAAGAAGAGAAGAAGAAGAAGAAGAAGAAGAAGAGATGAGAAGAAGAAGAAGAAGAAGAAGCGAAGAAGAAGACGAAGGAGAAGACGAAGAAGAAGAAAAAGAAGAAGAAAGAAGAAGCATAAGGGAGAAACATAAGGAGAAGCAGTAGAAGCAGAAGAAGCAGAAGCAGGAGAAGCAGAAGCAGAAGAAAAAGAATAAGCAGAAGAAGCAGAAGCAGAAGCAGGGGGAGAATCAGAAGAAGGAGAAGGAGAAGGAGCAGCAGAAGGAGAAGCAGAAGCAGAATGAGAAGCAGAAACAGAAGGAGAACAAGAAGGAGAAGCAGGAGAATCAGAAGAAGCAGAAGTAGAAGCAGAAAGAGAAGGAGAAGAAGGAGAAGCAGAAGTAGCATCAGAAGAAACAGAAGAAGAAGAAGCAGAAGAAACAGAAGCAAAAGAAACAGAAGAAGGAGAAGAGCAGAAGCAGAAGCAGAAGGAGAAGCAGAGGCAGAAGGAGAAGCAGAAGGAGAAGCAGGAGAACCAGAAGAAGCAGGAGAAGCTGAAGCAGAAGAAACAGTAATAGTAGAATAAGCAGAAGAAGAAGCAGCAGGAGAAGCAGAAGAAGAAGACGGAGAAGGCGAGAGAGAAGGATTAGGAGTAGGAGAAGCAAAAGGATAAACAGAAGGAGAAAGAGATGCAGAAGGAAAAGCAGCACGAGAAGTAGGAGAAGCAGGAGAAACAGAAGACGCAGAAGCAGAATGAGAAGCAGAAGGAGAAATTGAAGCAGAAGCAGGAGAAGCAGAAGCAGAAGGAGAAGCAGAAGAAGGAGAAGGAGAAGTAGAAAGAGAAGCAGAACGAGAAGCAGGAGAAGCAGAAGCAGGAGAAGCAGAAGCAGAAGAAACAGAAGGAGAAGAAGCAGAAGCAGAAGCAGAAGCAGAAACAGAAGGAAAAGCAGAAAGAGAAGCAGGAGAAGCAGAAGAAGCAGCAGCAGGAGAAGCAGAAGCAGAAGAAGCCGAAGAAGCAGAAGCAGAACCTGAAGCAGAAGGAGAAACAGGAAAAGCAGAAGAAGCAGAATCTGGAGAAGCAGAAAGAGAAGGAAAAAGAGAAGCAGAAGGAGAAGTAGAAGAAGCAGCGGAAGGAGAAGTAGAAGAAGCAGCAGAAGGAGAAGCAGCAGAAGAAGCAGAAAAACAAGCAGGAGAAGCAGAATCAGAAAGAGAAGTAGAAGCAGAAGAAGCAGAAGAAGCAGAAGCACAAGAAGAAGCAGTAGAAGCATAAGAAGCAGAAGCAGGAGAAGCAGAAGCAGAAGAACAAGAAGAAGATTAAGAAGCAGAAGCAGAGGGAGAAACAGAAGAAGGAGAAGGAGCAGCAGAAGGTGAAGCAGAAGGAGATGGAGAAGCAGAAAGAGAAGCAGAAACAGAAAGAGAAGAAGAAGGAGAAGTTGGAGAATCAGAAGAAGCAGAAGCAGAAAGAGAAGCAGAAGAAGGAGAAGGAGAAGCAGAAGGAGAAGGACAAGCAGGAGAAGCAGAAGAAGCAGAAGCGGGAGAAGCAGCAGCAGAAGAAGAAACAGAAGAAGGAGAAGGAGCAGAAGGAGAAGCAGAAGGAGAAGCAGAAAGAGAAGCAGAAGAAGCAGTAGCAGGAGAAGCAGAAGCAGAAGAAATAGAAGAAGCCCAAGAACCAGAAGGAGAACCTGAAGCAGAAGGAACAGCAGAAGCAGCAGAAGCTCGAAAAGCAGAAGCAGAAGAAACAGAACAAGCAGAAGAAGCAGAAGCAGAACGAGAAGCAGAAGAAGAAGAAGGAGAAAGAGAAGGATTAGGAGTAGGAGGAGCAGAAGCAGAATAAGAAGCAGAAAGTGA
>NW_012318680.1:0-1837 GCF_000151885.1 Dipodomys ordii
ACTTCTCTTTCTGCTTCTCCTTCTGTTTCTCCTTCTCCTTCTCGTTCTTCTGCTTTTCCTTCTGCTTCTCCTTCTGCTTCTGCATCTTCTGCTTCTTCTGCTACTGCTTCTGATTCTTCTGTTTCTTCTGCTTCTCCTTCTGCTTCTCCTTCTGCTTTTGCTTCTCTTTCTGCTTCTGCTTCTCCTTCTGCTTCTCCAGATTCTGCTTCTTCTGCTTCTCCTGCTTATCCTTCTGCTTCAGGTTCTGCTTCTGCTTCTTCGGCTTCTTCTGCTTCTGCTTCTCCTGCTGCTGCTTCTTCTGCTTCTCGTGCTTCTCTTTCTGCTTTTTCTTCTGTTTCTGCTTCTCCTTCTGCTTCTGCTTCTTCTCCTTCTTCTCTTTTTTTCTGTTTCTGCTTCTCCTTCTTCTGCTTCTCCTGCTTCTCGTTCTGCTTCTTTTTCTGCTTCTCCTTCTCCTTCTCCTTCTGCTTCTCCTTCTGCTTCTGCTTCTCCTTCTGCTTCTGCTTCAATTTCTCCTTCTGATTCTCATTCTGCTTCTGCGTCTTCTGTTTCTTCTGCTTCTCCTGCTTCTCCTACTTCTCGTGCTGCTTCTCCTTCTGCGTCTCTTTCTACTTCTGCTTATCCTTTTGCTTCTCCTACTCTTACTCCTTCTCTTTCGCCTTCTCCTTCTGCTTTTCCTGCTTCTCATGGTGCTTCTCCTTCTGCTTATTCTACTATTTCTGTTTCTTCTGCTTCTGCTTCAGATTGTGCTTCTTCTGTTTCTCCTTCTGCGTCAGATTCTGCTTCTGCTTCTTCGGCTTCTGCTTCTTCTGCTTCTCGTGCTGCTGCTTCTTCTGCTACTCCTGCTTCTCTTTCTGCTTTTCCTTCTGTTTCTGCTTCTCCTTCTGCTTCTGCTTCTTCTCCTTCTTCTGTTTCTTCTGCTTCTGCTTCTCCTGCTTCTGCTTCTCCTGCTTCTCGTTCTGCTTCTCTTTCTGCTTCTCCTTCTCCTTCTCCTTCTTCTGCTTCTCCTTTTGCTTCTGCTTCTCCTTCTGCTTCTGCTTCAATTTCTCCTTCTACTTCTCCTTCTGCTTCTGCGTCTTCTGTTTCTTCTTCTTCTCCTGCTTCTGGTTCTCCAGCTTCTCCTACTTCTCGTGCTGCTTCTCCTTCTGCGTCTCTTTCTGCTTCTGCTTATCCTTTTGCTTCTCCTACTCCTAATCCTTCTCTTTCGCCTTCGTCTTCTTCTTCTTCTTCTTCTTCTTCTTCTTCTTCTTCTTCTTCTTCTTCTTCTTCTTCTTCTTCTTCTTCTTCTTCTTCTTCTTCTTCTTCTTCTTCTTCTTCTTCTTCTTCTTCTGCTTCTCCTGGTGCTTCTGCTTCTGCTTATTCTACTATTTCTGTTTCTTCTGCTTCTGCTTCAGATTGTGCTTCTTCTGTTTCTCATTCTGCTTCAGATTCTGCTTCTGCTTCTTCTGTTTCTTCTGCATCTGCTTCTCCTGCTTCTTCTGCTTCTCCTGCTTCTCTTTCTGCTTCTCCTTCTGCTTCTGCTTCTCCTTCTGCTTCTGCTTCTGCTCTTCTCCTTCTTCTGTTTCTTTTGCTTCTGTTTCTTCTGCTTCTTCATCTTCTGTTTCTTCTGATTCTACTTTTGCTTCTCCTTCTTCTCCTTCTCTTTCTGCTTTTACTTCTGCTTCTTCTGATTCTCCTGCTTCTCCTTCTTATTCTCCTTCTGTTTCTGATTCTCTTTCTGCTTCTGCTTCTCCTTCTGCTGCTCCTTCTCCTTCTCCTTCTTCTGCTTCCCCCACTGCTTCTGCTTCTGCTTCTTTTGCTTATTCTTTATCTTCTGCTTCTCCTGCTTCTGCTTCTCCTG
>NW_012318681.1:0-1837 GCF_000151885.1 Dipodomys ordii
CAGCAGAAGGAGAAGCAGAATCAGAAGAAGATGTAGAATGAGAAGCAGGAGATGCAGATGATGCTGAAGCAGAAGTAGAATGATAAGTAGTAGAAGGAGAAGGAAGAGGTGCAGAAGCAATAGGAGTAGCAGAAGGAGAAGCAGAAGCAGAATGAGAAGCAGAAGGAGAAGCAGTAGAAGTAGAAGCAGGAAAAGCAGAAGCAGCAGAAGGAGAAGAAGAATATTATGAAGAAGAAGAAGAAGAAGAAGATGATGAAGAAGAAGAAGAAGAAGAAGAAGAAGAAGAAGAAGAAGAAGAAGAAGAAGAAGAAGAAGAAGAAGAAGGAGAAGGAGAAGGAGAAGCAGTAGAAGCAGAAGAAGCAGAAGCAGGAGAAGCAGAAGCAGAAGCAGAAGAAACATAGGAAGGAGAAGAAGCAGAAGGAGAAGCAGAAACAGAAGGAAAAGCAGAAAGAGAAGCAGGAGAAGCAGAAGAAGCAGCAGCAGAGAAGCAGAAGCAGAAGAAGCCGAAGAAGCAGAAGCAGAACCTGAAGCAGAAGGAGAAGCAGGAGAAGCAGAAGAAGCAGAATCTGGAGGAGAAGCAGAAGGGGAAGCAGAAGAAACAGAAGAAGCAGAGGCAGTAGCAGAAGAAGCAGAAGATGCAGAAGCAGAAGGAGAAGCAGAAGGAAAAGCAGAAGAACGAGAAGGAGAAGGAGTAGGAGAAACAGAAGGAGAAGCAGAAAGAGAAGCAGAAGAAGGAGCAGGAGACGGAAAAGCAGCAGGAGAAGCAGAAAGAGCAGAAGAAGGAGAAGCAGAAGCAGAAGCAGAAGTAGAAGCAGAAGAAGGAGAAGCAGAAGGAGAAGCATAAAGAGAAACAGAAGGAGAAGCAGAAGCAGGAGAAGCAGAATCAAAAGAAATAGAAGAAGGATAAGAAGCAGAAGCAGAAAGAGAAGCAGAAACAGAAGGAGAAGCAGAAATAGAAGCAGAAGAAGCTGAAGAAGCAGAAGCAGAACCTCAAGCAGAAGGAGAAGCAGGAGAAGCAGAAGAAGCAGAAGCAGGAGAAGCAGAAGCAGAAGAAACATAGGAAGGAGAAGAAGCAGAAGCAGAAGGAGAAACAGAAGGAAAAGCAGAAAGAGAAGCAGGAGAAGCAGAAGAAGCAGCAGCAGGAGAAGCAGAAGCAGAAGAAGCAGAAGCAGAACCTGTAGCAGAAGGAGAAGCAGGAGAAACAGAAGAAGCAGAATCTGGAGAAGCAGAAGGAGAAGCAGAATCAGAAAGAGAAGCAAAAGCAGAAGGAGAAGCAGAAGGGGAAGCAGAAGAAACAGAAGAAGCAGAGGCAGTAGCAGAAGAAGCAGAAGATGCAGAAGCAGAAGGAAAAGCAGAAGAACGAGAAGGAGAAGGAGTAGGAGAAACAGAAGGAGAAGCAGAAAGAGAAGCAGAAGAAGGAGCAGGAGAAGGAAAAGCAGCAGGAGAAGCAGAAAGAGCAGCAGAAGGAGAAGCAGGAGATGCAGAAACTTGAGAAGCAGAAGCAGAAGAAACACAAGAAGGACAAGAAGCAGAAGGAGAAGCAGAAACAGAAGGAGAAGCAGGAAGAGAAGGAGGGAAAGCAGAAGAAGAAGAAGCAGGAGAAGCAGAAGCATAAGAATGTGAAGAAGCAGAAGGAGAACCTGAAGCAGAAGGAGAAGCAGAAGAAGCAGAATCAGAAGAAGCAGAATAAGAAGCAGAACGAGAAGCAGAAGCAGAAAGAGAATCAAAAGCAGAAGGAGAAGCAGAAGAAACAGAGGAAGTAGAAGCAGAAGCAGTTGTAGCAGAGCAGAAGGAAAAGCAGAAGAACAAGAAGGAGAAGGAGAAACAGAAGGAGAAA
>NW_012318682.1:0-1837 GCF_000151885.1 Dipodomys ordii
ACCGCTCAAAAACCTTACCCACATCCCCCCCCCGTATACGTTCCCGATGGTCCTGTAGGCCCTCCCGCCTCCAGTCAACCCCAGCCCGGCGACTATGCCGAGGATGGCGTTGATTATCTGCAGGCATCATTACTAAGTCATGAAAATAGGTAGCTCCGACACGAAGTATAAGAATAAGAAGAAGGAGAAGAAGAAGGAGGTGAAGGAGGAGGACGAGGAGGAGGAGGTGGAGAAGAAGAAGAAGAAGAAGAAGAAGAAGAAGAAGAAGAAGAAGAAGAAGAAGAAGAAGAAGAAGAAGAAGAAGAAGAAGTAGGAAAAGAAGAAGGAGAAGAAGAAGAAGACGAAGAAGAAGAAGACGAAGAAGAAGAAGAAGAAGAAGAAGGAGAAGAAGAAGAAGAAGAAGAAGAAGACGAAGAAGTAGAAGAAGAAGAAGAAGAAGGAGAAGAAGAAGAAGAAGAAGAAGAAGACGAAGAAGAAGAAGAAGAAGAAGAAGAAGAAGAAGAAGAAGAAGAAGAAGAAGAAGAAGAAGAAGAAGAAGCAGCAGCATAAGGAGAAGCAGTAGAAGCAGAAGAAGCAGAAGCAGGAGAAGCAGAAGCAGAAGAAAAAGAATAAGCAAAAGAAGCAGAAGCAGAAGCACTGGGAGAAGCAGAAGAAGGAGAAGGAGAAGGAGCAGCAGAAGGAGAAGCAGAAGCAGAAAGAGAATCAGAAACAGAAGTAAAACAAGAAGGAGAAGCAGGAGAATCAGAAGAAGCAAAAGTAGAAGCAGAAGAAGCAGAAGAAGAAGAAGAAGCAGAAGAAGCATAAGAATCAGAAGCAGGAGAAGCAGAACCAGAAGAAAATAAGAAGCATAAGAAGCAGAAGCAGAGGGAGAAGCAGAAGAAGGAGAAGGAGCAGCAGAAGGAGAAGCAGAAGGAGAATCAGGAGGAGAAGCAGAAGAAGAGAAGCAGAAGCAGAAGAAGATGCAGAAGGAGAAGCAGGAGAAGCAGAAGAAGCAGAAGCAGAAGGAGAAGCAGAAGTAGGAGAAGGAGAAGGAGAAGGAAGGGCAGCAGAATCAATAGGAGAAGCAGAAGGAGAAGCAGAAGCAGAAGAAACAGAAGGAGAAGAAGCAGAAGCAGAAGAAGAAGCAGAATCAGAAGGAAAAGCAGAAAGAGAAGCAGGAGAAGCAGAAGAAGCAGCAGCAGGAGAAGCAGAAGCAGAAGAAGCCGAAGAAGCAGAAGCAGAACCTGAAGTAGAAGGAGAAGCAGGAGAAGCAGAAGAAGCATAACCTGGAGAAGCAGAAGGAGAAGCAGAAGCAGAAAGAGAAGCAAAAGCAGAAGGAGAAGCAGAAGAAACAGAAGAAGCAGAGGCAGTAGCGGAAGAAGCAGAAGATGCAGAAGCAAAAGGAGAAGCAGAAGGAAAAGAAGAAGAACGAGAAGGAGAAGTAGAAGGAGAAACAGAAGGAGAAGCAGAAAGAGAAGCAGAAGAAGGAGCAGGAGAAGGAAAAGCAGCTGGAGAAGCAGAAAGAGCATCAGAAGGACAAGCAGGAAATGTAGAAACAGGAGAAGCAGAAGCAGAAGAAAATGTAGAAGGACAAGAAGAAGAAGCAGAAGGAGAAGCAGATACAGAAAGAGAAGAAGAAATAAAAGGAGGGGAAGCAGAAGAAGCAGAATCATGAGAAGCAGAAGCATAAGAATCCGAAGAAGCAGAAGCAGAACCTGAAGCAGAAGGAGAAGCTGGAGAAGCAGAAGAAGCTGAATCTGGAGAAGCGGAAGGAGAAGCAGAAGGAGAAGCAGAAGCGAGAAAGAGAATCAAAAGCAGAAGGAGAAGCTGAAGCAACTGAAGAAGTAGAAGCTGTAGC
>NW_012318683.1:0-1837 GCF_000151885.1 Dipodomys ordii
GCTTCTCTTCGTCGACTTCTCTTTCTATTTCTGCTTCTGCTTCTTCTGATTCTGTTCCTTCTCCTTCTCCTTCTCCTTCTGCTTCTATATCTTCTGCTTCTCCTGCTTCGTCTTCTGCATCTCCTTCTGCTTGTGCTTTTCCTTCTGCTGCTTCTTCTGCTTCTGCTTCTCCTTCTTCTGCTTCTCCGTCTGCTTCTGCTTCTTCTTCTTTTCCTGCTTGTCCTTCTGCTTGTCCTTCTGTTTCTCCTTCTTGTTCTTCTGCTATTCCTTCTGCTTCTCTTTCTGCTTCTGCATCTTCAGCTTCTTCTGCTACTGCTTCTGCTTCTTCTGTTTCTTCTGCTTCTCCTTCTGCTTTTGCTTCTCTTTCTGCTTCTGCTTCTCCTTCTGGTTCTCCTTCTTCTTCTCCAGATTCTTCTTCTTCTGCTCCTCCTACTCCTAATCCTTCTCTTTCTCCTTCTTCTTCTTCTGCTTCTCGTCCTGCTTCTGCTTCTTCTGCTTGTTCTGTTTCTTCTGCTTCTGCTTTTCCAGCTTCTGCTTCTTCTGCTTTTCCTGCTTCTCTTTCTGCTTCTCCTTCTGCTCCTTCTCCTTCTTCTGTTTCTTCTTCTTCTGCTTCTCCCGCTTATGCTTCTTCTGCTTCTCCTGCTTCTCGTTCTGCTTCTCTTCGTCGGCTTCTCTTTCTATTTCTGCTTCTGCTTCTGCTTCTTCTGATTCTGCTTCTTCTCCTTCTTCTTCTCCTTCTGCTTCTGTTTCTTCTGCTTCTGCTGCTTCTCCTTCTGCATCTCCTTCTGCTTGTGCTTTTCCTTCTGCTTCTTCTTCTGCTTCTGCTTCTCCTTCTCCTTCTTCTGCTTCTCCGTCTGCTTCTGCTTCTTCTTCTTTTCCTGCTTCTCTTTCTGCTTCTCCTTCTGCTTCTCCTTCTGTTTCTCCTTCTTGTTCTTCTGCTATTCCTTCTGCTTCTCTTTCTGCTTCTGCATCTTCAACTTCTTCTGCTACTGCTTCTGCTTCTTCTGTTTCTTCTGCTTCTCCTTCTGCTTTTGCTTCTCTTTCTGCTTCTGCTTCTCCTTCTGGATCTCCTTCTTCTCCAGATTCTTCTTCTTCTGCTCCTCCTACTCCTAATCCTACTCTTTCTCCTTCTTCTTCTTCTGCTTCTCGTTCTGCTTCTGCTTTTTCTGCTTGTTCTGTTTCTTCTGCTTCTGCTTTTCCAGCTTCAGCTGCTTCTGCTTCTCCTTCTGCTTCAGGTTCTCCTTCTGGTTCTTGGTCTTCTTCAGTTTCTTCTGCTTCTTCATCTCCTGCTACTGCTTCTTCTGCTTCTCTTTCTGCTTCTCCTTCTGCTTCTCCTTCTGCTCCTTCTCCTTCTTCTGTGTCTTCTTCTTCTTCTTCTTCTTCTTCTCCCGCTTCTGCTTCTTCTGCTTCTCCTACTTGTCCTTCTCCTTCTGCTTCTCCTTCTCCTTCTTCTGTTCTCTTTCTGCTTCTGCTTCTGATTCTTCTGATTCTCCAACTTCTCCTTCTTCTTCTCCATCTGTTTCTGCTTCTCTTTCTGCTTCTGCATCTCCTTCTGCTTCACCTTCTGCTGCTCCTTCTCCTTCTTCTGTTTCTCACTCTGCGTCTGCTTCTTATGATTCTTCTTTTTCTTCTGGTTCTGCTTCTCCTGCTTCTGCTTCTTATGCTTCTACTGCTTCTTCTTCTTCTTCTTCTATCTTCTTCTTCTTCTTCTTCTTCTTCTTCTTCTTCTTCTTCTTCTTCTTCTTCTTCTTCTTCTTCTTCTTCTTCTTCTTCTGCTTCTGCTTCTCTTTCTGTTTCTGCTTCTCCTGCTTGATATTCTGCTTCTTCTGCTGCTTCT
>NW_012318684.1:0-1837 GCF_000151885.1 Dipodomys ordii
GATGAGATAGTTTTAGTTCGAGAAGATTCTGTAGGTGTTGGAGCTATATATAGTTATGGAAGTTGGTTGATGGTTGTAGCGGGGTGGTCATTGTTTGTTGGTGTATTTATTATTGTGGAGGTGACTCGTGGGGTTTAGGTAGATATAAGAATTAGGACTAGAATAGATAGAAGGAATGATAGGAAATAGATTGCGATTAGTCCTTTATGGTTTGATGAGGAGGAGGATGCTGATTGTTGTAATGAGCTAATAAGTTTAGGCATAGATTTTTCTGTTCAGATATAATCTAGTGTTGAAGTAGCTATTTTTTGATTGAAAGATAGGTTAGAAAATGGGATGTAACGATGTACAATTAATGGAAAATAGCCTAGCATGTTAGAGAAGTTATAGTGATATGAATTTGGATAGAGTTTTAGGTAGAGTGTTATAGAATTTAGTTCTAATGCGATTACAAATCCTGTGATTGTGATGATGAGGGCTGTTAGTTTAATTATAGTTGGTATAGTCATGATTGGTGTATTAATTGGATTAATAAAGTTTGAAATAATATATCCTGCGAAGATGCTGCCGAGTAAGAGTCGTAAAATTGGATAAATCAAGTTAGGGTGATTTTCGTTAATTGGGGTTATAGGTTGGAATCGTGGGTAGTTTGTAAGGACAAAGAAGATGATTCGTGTGCTGTAGGCCGCAGTAAGTGAGGTTGCAATTAGGGTAATGATTAGGGCTCAGGCGTTTGTATACGACGTGTTTATTGCTTCAATAATTAGGTCTTTAGAGTAAAATCCTGTGAGGAAAGGCATACCTGTTAATGCTAAGCTGCCGATGATTAGAGCTGAAGTGGTAAATGGAAAGTAATTTGGCTATTCCTCCTATTTTTCGGATATCTTGTTCATCATTTAGGCTATGGATAATAGATCCAGAACACATGAATAACATAGCTTTGAAGAAAGCATGTGTACAGATATGGAGGAATGCTAAATATGGTTGGTTAATTCCTAGAGTCACTATTATTAATCCCAGTTGACTAGAAGTTGAGAATGCGATAATTTTTTTAATATCATTCTGTGTAAGAGCACAAATTGCTGTGAATAGAGTTGTTAGGGCTCCAATACATAAGATAATGGTTAATATCGTTTGATTATTTTCGATTATAGGATGAAAACGAATTAAGAGAAAAATTCCTGCGACTACTATAGTGCTAGAGTGAAGTAATGCAGATACGGGTGTTGGGCCTTCTATAGCTGAGGGTAATCAAGGGTGTAGGCTGAATTGGGCAGATTTTCCTGTGGCTGCTAGAATAAGTCCTAAAATAGGAATATTTGAGTTTGTAGTTATTGAGAAGATTTGTTGAAAGTCTCATGAGTTGTAATTGGAGAATAGTCAAGCTATTGTTAAGACAAATCCAATGTCTCCAATACGATTGTAGATAATGGCTTGTAAGGCTGCTGTGTTAGCGTCTGGTCGTCCGTATCATCATCCGATTAGAAGGAAAGATATAATACCTACACCTTCTCAACCGATAAAAAGTTGAAATATATTGTTAGCTGATACTAAAATTAGTATAGTGATAAGAAACATGAGTAAATACTGTATGAATCGATTAATATTTGGGTCATTGTGCATATACCATGAAGAAAACTCTATAATTGATCAAGTTACGTAAAGTGCGATTGGAATAAAAACAATTGATAGGAAGTCTAGTTTGAAGCTAGAATATAGTTCTATGGATTGAATAGTTATTCAGTGTCAGTTTGAAATGTATGCTTCTTTGTTGGAGTTTATAAAAATAATTAGGGGGATTAAAAATGACTAGAAATGAGTATTTAATTGATAAGGT
>NW_012318685.1:0-1837 GCF_000151885.1 Dipodomys ordii
TCCCGCAGTGACCCCGCTGTGTCCCGCTGTGTCCCACTGTGTCCCCGCTGTATCGACGCTGTGTCTCGCTTGGTCCCGCTGTGTCCCCCCTGTGTCCCCCGCTATGTCCCACTGTGTCCCGCTGTCTCCCCCGCTGTGTCCCTGTGTCCCACGCTTTGTCCCCCTGTGTCCCCGCAGTTTCCCTGCTGTGTCCCGCTCTTTCCCACTGTGTTCTGTGGTGTCCCTCTTTGTCCCCCGCTGTGTCCCCTGGTTAGTCGCCGCTGTGTCCCCGCTTTGTCCCGCTGAGTCCTTCATGTTTCTCCCTCTGTGTCCCGCTGTGTCCCCCGCTGTGTCCCGCTGTGTCCACTGCTGGGACCCGGCTGTGTCCCGCTGTGTCCCGCTGTGTCCTGCTGTGTCCTCACTGTGTCCCACTCTGTGTTCCGCTGTGTCCTCGCTTTGTCCCCCGCTGTGTCCCGCTGTGTCCCCCGCTGTGCCCTGCAGTGTCCCGCTTTCCCGCTGTGTCCTCGCTGTGTCACGCTGTGTCCCCCACTGTTTCCCCTGCTGTGTCCGGTTGTGTCCCCCACTGTGTCCCGCTGTGTCCCCCTCTGTGTCCCGCTGTGTCCCCCGCTGTGTCCCACTATGTCCCCGCAGTGTCACTGCTGTTTCCTGCTGTGTCCCGCTGTGTTCCGTGGTGTCCCTCTTTGTCTCCCGCTGTGTCCCCCGCTGTGTCCCGCTGTGTCCGACTGTGTCCCGCTCTGTCCCCGCTGTGTCCCGCTGTGTCCCCGTTGTGTGCCCGCTGTGTCCCGCTGTGTCCCCCGCTTTGTCCTGCTGTGTCCCCGCAGTGTTCAGCTGTGTCCCACTGTGTCACACTGTGTCCCGTGGTGTCCCTCTTTGTCCCCCGCTGTGTCCACCGCTGAGTCCCCTCTTTGTGGCTGCTGTGTGCTGCTGTGTCCTCGCTGTGTCCCCCGCTGTCTCCCGCTTTGTCCCCCGCTGAGTCCCCTCTGTGTCGCCGCTGTGTCCCCCTGTGTCCTCGCTGTGTCCCCTGCTGTCTCCCGCTTTGTCTCACGCTGTGTTCCGCTGTGTCCCGCTGTGTCCCCGCTGTGTCCCCAGCTGTGTCCCGCTGTGTACCCTGCTGTGTTCTGCTATGTTCCCGCAGTGTCCCCGCTGTGTCCCGCTGTGTCCCGCTGTGTCCTCGCTGTGTCCCCAGCTGTGTACCCCACTGTGTTCCGCGTGTCCCTGCTGTATCGACACTGGGTCCCGCTGGATACCGCTGTGTCATCCCTGTGTCCCCTGCTGTGTCCCGCTGTGTCCCCCGCTGTGTCTCTGCTGTGTCCCCGCTGTGTCCCGCTGTGTACTTCTGTGTCCCCTGCTGAGTCCCGCTGTGTCCCGCTGTGTCCCAATGTGTCCTCGTTCTGTCCCCCGCTGTGTCCCGTTGTGTCCTCCCTGTGCCCCCGCTGTGTCCCGCTGTGTCCCCCGCTGTGTCCCCCGCTATGTCCCGCTGTGTCCCCCGCTGTGTCCCACTGTGTCTTTGCTGGGTCCCAGGCTTTGTGCCGCTGTGTTCTCGCTGTGTCCACCGCTGTGTCCCGCTGTGTCCTGCTGTGTCACGCTGTTTCCCCGCTGCGTCCCCGCTGTGTCCCTCTGTGTACCCCGCTGTATCCAGCTTTGTCCCCGCTGTGTCTCGCTGTGTCCCACGCTCTGTCCCCCACTGTGTCCCGCTCTGTCCTCCTCTGTGTCCCGCTTTTTCCCCCGCTGTGTCCCACTGTGTCCCCGCAGGGTCACTGCTGTTTCCCGCTGTGTGCCGCTGTGCCCCCACTATGTCCCGTTGTGTCCACAGCTGGGTACCACGCTGTGTAACCCT
>NW_012318686.1:0-1837 GCF_000151885.1 Dipodomys ordii
GCTGTGTGCAGCTCTGTGTCCCAACGCTGTGTCCCCTGTATCTCGGTTTGTCCCGCTTTGTCCCCCACTGTGTCCCACTGTTTCCCACTGTGCCTCTGCTGTGTCCCTGCTGTGTCCCGCTGTGTATCCCGCTGTGTCCCACTGTGTCCCGCTGTGTGCCCCCTTTGTTCCCCTCTGTGTCCTGCTGTGTCCCCTGCTGTGTCCCCACTGTGTCCCACTGTGTCCCGCTGTGTCCCGCTGTGTACCCTGCAGTGTCCTGCTGTGTCCCCCGATGTGTCCCGCTGTGTCCCTCTGTGTCCCCACTGTGTCCCGCTGTGTCCCCGCTGTGTCCCCTGCTGTGTCCTGCTGTGTCCCCGGCTGTGTCCCGCTCTTTCCCGCTGTGTCCCGCTGTGTCCTTGCTGTGTCCCCATTTGTGTCCCGCTGTGTCCTCGCTGGGTCACCCGCTGTGTCCCGCTGTGTCCCCATGTGTCACGCTGTGTCCTCTCTGTGTATACTCTGTTTCCCGCTATGTCCTCGCTGTGTCCCCCACTGTGTCCTGGCTGTGACCCGCTGTGTCCCTGCTGTGTCCCTGCTGTGTCCCGCTATGTCCCGCTGTGTCCCGCTGTGTCCCAGATGTCCCCCGCTGTGTCCAGTTGTGTCCACGCTGTCCGCATGTGTGTCCACGCTATCCCCAGCTGTGTCCCCCGCTGTGTCCTGCTGTGTCCTCGCTGTGTCCCCCGCTGTGTCCCACTGTGTCCCCCGCTGTGTCCCCCACTGTGTCCCGCTGTGTCCCCCGCTGTGTCCCGCTGTGTCCCGCTGTGTCCCCGCTGTCCGCCGGTGTGTCACCGCTGTCCCCCGCTGTATCCCACGCTGTGTCCCGCTGTGTAATCGCTGTGTCTCACTGTGTCCCTGCTGTGTGTCCGCTGTGTCCTGCTGAGTCCCTGGTGTGTCCGTCCTGTGTAACCGCTGAGTCCCTCTGTGTCCCCGCTGTGTTCCGCTGTGTCCTCCTGTTTCCCGCTGTGTCCTCACTGTGTCCTTCTGTATCCCGCTGTGTCCCCCACTGTGTCCCCCACTATTTCCCCGCTGTGACCTGCTTTGTCCATGCTGTGTCCCGCTGTTTCCTGCTGTGTCCCGCTGTGTGCCTGCTCTCCCCCGGTGTGTCCCCCGCTGTGTCCCGCTGTGTCCTGCTGTGTCCCCGCTGTGGCCCGCTGTGGCCCGCTGTGGCCCCGCTGTGTCCCCGCTGTGTCCTGATGTGTACCGCTATGTCTGCCTCTTTGTACCCCGCTGTGTCCTGCTGTGTCCCCCGCTGTGTCCTGTTATGTCCTTGCTGTGTCCCCCGCTGTTTCCCGCTGTTTTCCCCGCTGTGTCACCCGCTGTGTCCCAAGCTGTGTCCTGATGTGTTTCCCTGTGTCCCCCGCTGGGTCCCGCTGTGTTCTTTGCTGTGTCCCCCGTTGAGTCCCGCTGTGTCCCCCGCTGTTTACCGCTGTGTCCCCCACTGTGTCCCCCGCTGTGTCCCCGCTGTGTCCCCGCTGTGTCCCTCTGTGTCCCTGGTGTGTCCTCGCTGTGTAACTGCTAGGTCTCTCTATCCCCGCTGTGTCCCACTGTGTCCCGCAGTGTCCCCCTATGTCCCCTCTGTGTCCTCACTGTATCCCCTGCTGTGTCCCACTGTGTCCCCTGCTGTGTCCCCCGCTGTGTCCCCGCTGTGTCCCTAGCTGTGTCCCGCTGTGTCCCCCGTTGTTCCCCCGGATTGTCCCCACTGTCCCCCGCTGTGACCCTCGCTGTGTACCTCATGTGTCCCGCTCTGTCCTCGCTTTTGTCCCCGCTATGTCCCCGCTTGGTTCCCCGGCTGGGGTCCATG
>NW_012318687.1:0-1837 GCF_000151885.1 Dipodomys ordii
GCAGACGCAGGAGAAGCCGAAGCAGAAGAATCAGAAGAAGGAGAAGAAGTTGAAGCAGAAGGAGAAGCAGGAGAAGCAGAAGAAGCAGCAGCAGGAGAAGCAGAAGCAGAAGAAGCCGTAAAAGCAAAAGCAGATTGTGAAGCAGAAGGAGAAGCAGGAGAAGCAGAAGAAGCAGAATCTGGACAAGCAGAAGCAGAAAGAGAAATAGTAGAATAAGCAGAAGCTGAAGCAACAGGAGAAGCAGAAGAAGAACATGGAGAAGGCGAGAGAGAAGGATTAGGAGTAGGAGAAGCAAAAGGATAAGCAGAAGCTGTAAAGAGACGCAGAAGGAGAAGCAGCTGTAGAAGTAGGAGAAGCCGGAGGAGCAGAAGCAGGAGAAACAGATGAAACAGAAGACGCAGAAGCAGAATGAGAAGCATAAGGAGAAATTGAAGCAGAAGGAGAAGGAGAAGCTTAAGAAGGAGAAGGAGAATCAGAAGGAGAAGCAGAAAGAGAAGCAGAAAGAGAAGCACAACGAGAAGCAGGAGAAGCAGAAGCAGAAGAAACATAAGAAGGAGAAGAAGCAGAAGGAGAAGCAGAAACAGAAGGAAAAGCAGAAATAGAAGCAGGAGCAGCAGAAGAAGCAGCAGCAGGAGAAGCAGAAGCAGAACGAGCTGAAGAAACAGAAGCAGAACCTGAAGCATAAGGAGATACAGGAGAAGCAGAAGAAGCAGAATCTGGAGAAGCAGAAGGAGAAGCTGAAGCAGAAAGAGAAGCAAAAGTAGAAGGAGAAAGTAAGGAGAAGTAGAAGTAACTGAAGAAGTAGAGGCAGAAGAACGAGAAGGAGAAGGAGTTTTAGAATGAGAAGCAGAAAGAGAAGCAGAAGAAGGAGCAGGAGAAGGAAAAGCAGCAGGAGAAGCAGAAAGAGAAGCAGAAGGAGAAGCAGGAGATGCAGAAACAGGAGAAGCAGAAGCAGAAGAAACAGGAGAAGTACAAGAAACAGAAGCAGAAGGAGAAGCAGAAACAGAAGGAGAAGCAGAAAGAGAAGGAGGGGAAGCAGAAGAAGCAGAAGCAGACGGAGAAGCAGAAGAAGGAGAAGGAGAAGCCAGAGCAGAAGAAGAAGCAGAAGGAAAAAGCACAAGCAGAAGGAGATGCAGAAGGAGAAGAAGGAAATGCAGAAGACACAGAAGCAGAAGGAGAAGAAGAAGGAGAAGAATCAGAATCAGAAGAAGCAGAAGCAGAAATAGAAAGAGAAGCCGACGAAGAGAAGCAGAACGAGAAGCAGGAGAAGCAGAAGAAGCACAAGCGGGAGAAGCAGAAGAAGAAGAAACAGAAGAAGGAGAAGGAGCAGAAGCAGGAGAAGCAGAAGGAGAAGCAGAAAGAGAAGCAGGAAAATCAGAAGAAGCAGAGGCAGGAGAAGCAGAAGGAGAAGAAACAGGAGAAGGACAAGAAGCAGAAAGAGAAGCAGTAGAAGCAGAAGAGGCAGGAAAAGCAGAAGCAGAAGAAAAAGAAGAAGAAGAAGACGAAGAAGAAGAAGAAGCAGCAGCAGCATAAGGAGAAGCATAAGGAGAAGCATAAGGAGAAGCAGTAGAAGCAGAAGAAGCAGAAGCAGGAGAAGTTGAAGCACAAGAAAAAGAATAAGGAAAAGAAGCAGAAGCAGAATCAGTGAGAGAAGCAGAAGAAGGAGAAGGAGAAGGAGCAGCAGAAGGAGAAGCAGAAGCAGAAAGAGAAGCAGAAACAGAAGGAGAACAAGAAGGAGAAGCAGGAGAATCAGAAGAAGCAGAAAGAGAAGGAGAAGAAGGAGAATCAGAAGTAGAATCAGAAGAAACAGAAGAAGAAGAAGCAGAAGAAACAGAAT
>NW_012318688.1:0-1837 GCF_000151885.1 Dipodomys ordii
TCAGGAACACAGTGGGACACAGCGGGGGACTCACGGGGGACAGAGCGGTGACGCAGCGGGACTCAGCGGGGGACACAGCAGTACACAGCGGGACACAGCGGGGGACACAGCGGAACACAGCGGGACACAGCGGGGGAATCACGGGGGACACAGCGGTGACACAGCGGGGAACACAGCGAGGACACAGCGGGACACAGCGTCGATACAGCGGGGACACAGCGGGACACAGTGGGTACACAGCTGGAGACACAATGGGACACATCTGGGGACACAGCGAGGACACAGCGGAACACATCGTGGGACACAGCGAGGACACAGCGGGACACAGAGGGACACAGCGTGGACACAGCGGGGTCTCATCCGTGAACACAGCGGGGGACATAGCGGGACACCAAGGAACAAAGCGGGACACAGCGGGAAACAGCGGTGACCCTGCGGGGACACAGTGGGACACAGCGGGGGACAGAGCGGGACACAGTGGGGGACAGAGCATGGGACACAGCGAGACACAGCGGGAACAAAGCTGGACACAGCGGGGTACACAGCGGGACACAGCGGGTCCCAGCAGGGACACAGCGGGACACAGCGGGACATAGCGTGGAACACAGCGGGACACAGTGGGGGACACAGCAAGGACACAGCAGAACACAGCAGGGGACAGAGCGAGTTCACAGCGGGACATAGTGGGGGAAACAGCGGGACACAATGGGGACATAACTGTGGACACAGCGGGACACAGCGGGACACAGCGGGGGACACAGCGGGACACAGCGGGGACACAGCGGGGGCACAGCGGGACACAGGCAGACACAGCGGGGGACACTGGTGGGACACAGCGTTACAGAGCGGGGACACAGCGGGACTCAGTGGGGGACACAGCGGGGACACAGCAGCCCACAGCAGGACACAGCAGGGACACAGCGGGATTCAGCAGCGGACACAGCAGTACACAGCGGGACACAGCGGGACACAGCGGGGGACACAGCGTTACCCAGCGGGTTACACAGATGGCAACACAAAGGGACACAGTGGGGGACACAGCGGGACACAGCGGGACACAGTTGGACATAGCGGGGACAAAGCGTGAGACACAGCGGGGGACAGAGCGGGAGACAGTGGGGGACACAGCGAGGACACAGCGGGACACAGCGGAGACACAGCGGAGACTCCGCGGGGGACACAGCGGGGGACAAAGCGGGACACCAAGGGACACAGTGTGACAGAGCGTGTAGCAGCTGGGTATATAGCTGGGGACACAACGGGAAACAGCGGGGGACACAGCGGGACACAGCGGGACACAGCGGGAAACAGTGGTGACACTGCGGGGACACAGCGGGACACAGCGGGGGACACAGCAGGACACAGCAGGGGACACAGTGGAACACAGTGGTGGACAGAGCGTGGGACACAGCGAGACACAGCGGGGACCAAGCAGGACACAGCGGGGTACACAGCGGGACACAGCGGGGTCACAGCGGGGAAAAAGCGGGACACAGCGGGTTCCAGCAGGGACACAGCGGGACACAGCGGGACATAGCGGGGGACACAGCGGGACACAGTGGGGGACACAGCGAGGACACAGCGGGACACAGCGGGGGACAGAGCGAGGACACAGCAGGACATAGTGGGGGCAACAGCGGGACACAACAGGGACATAGCAGTGACACAGCGGGACACAGCGGGGGACACAGCAGGACACAGCCAGACACAGCGGGGGACACTGGTGGGATACAGCGTTACAGAGCGGAGACACAGCGGGACTCAGCGGGGGACACAGCAGTACACAGAGTTACAGAGCGGGGACACAGCGGGACTCAGCGGAGGACACAGCAGTACA
>NW_012318689.1:0-1837 GCF_000151885.1 Dipodomys ordii
TATGCTTCTACTGCTTCTTCTTCTGCTTCTTCTGCTTCTACTTCTCTTTCTGCTTCTGCTTCTCCTACTTGTTTTTCTGCTTCTTCTGCTGCTTTTTCTACTTCTCCTTCTGCTTCTCTTTTTGCTCCTCCTTCTGCTTCTGCTTCTTCTGTTTCTCGTGCCTGGATTTCTGGTTCTACTTCTTCTGCTGCTTCTCCTTTTGCTTCTGTTTCTGCTTCTTCTCTTTCGGCTTCTCCTGCTTCTTGTCCTCCTCCTGCTTCTCTTTCTGCTTCTCATTCTGCTTCTGCTTCTCCTTCTGCTTCTGCTTCTCCTCCTTCTCCTTCTCCTACTTCTGCTTCTCTTTCAGCTTCTGCTTCTTCTGCTTCTCCTGCTTCTCCTTTTGAATCTCCTTCTGCTTGTGCTTGTCCTTATGCTTCTTCTTCTGCCTCTGCTTCTCCTTCTCCTTCTTTTGCTTCACCTTTTGCTTCTGCTTCTTCTGCTTTTCCTGCTTCTCCTTCTGCTTCTGCTTCTTCTGCTTCTCCTTCTGCATCTTCTTCTGCTTCTGCTTCTCCTTCTCCTTCTTCTGCTTCCCCTTCTGATTCTCCTTCTGCTTCTTCTTCTTCTGCTTTACCTGCTTCTCTTTCTGCTTCTCCTTCTGGTTCTCCTTCTGTTTCTCCTTCTCCTTCTTGTTCTTCTGCTTTTCCTTCTGCTTTTCCTACTGCTTCTGCTACAACTGCTACTGCTTCTACTTCTTCTGTTCTTCTGCTTCTCCTTCTGCTTTTGATTCTCTTTCTGCTTCTGCTTCTCCTTCTGCTTCTCATTCTGCTTCTAAAGATTCTGCTTCTTCTGCTTCTCCTGCTTCTCCTTCTGCTTCAGGTTCTGCTTCTGCTTCTTCGGATTCTTATGCTTCTGCTTCTCCTGCTTCTGCTTCTTCTGCTTCCCCTCCTTCTCTTTCCGCTTCTCCTTCTGCTTCTGCTTCTTGTCCTTCTCCTGTTTCTTCTGCTTGTTCTTCTCCTGTTTCTGCATTTCCTGCTTCTCCTTCTGCTGCTCTTTCTGTTTCTCCTGCCGCTTTTCCTTCTACTGCTCCTTCTTCTGCTTCTCTTTCTGCTTCTACTCCTGTTTCTCCTTCTCCTTCTCCTTCTAGTTCTTCTGCTTTTCCTTCTGCTTCTCCTTCTGCTTCTGAATCTTCTGCTTCTTCTGATACTGCCTCTGCTTCTTCTGTTTCTTCTGCTTCTCCTTCTGCTTTTGCTTCTCTATCTGCTTCTGCTTCTCCTTCTGCTTCTCCAGATTTAGCTTCTTCTGCTTCTCCTGCTTCTCCTTCTGCTTCAGGTTCTTCTTCTACTTCTTCAGCTTCTTCTGCTTCTGCTTCTCCTGCAGCTGCTTCTTCTGCTTCTCCTGCTTCTCTTTCTGCATTACCTTCTGTTTCTGCTTCTCCTTCTGCTTCTTCTCCTTCCTATGTTTCTTCTTCTTCTGCTTCTCCTGCTTCTGCTTCTTCTGCTTCTCCTGCTTCTCCTTCTCATTCTCCTTCTCTTTCTGCTTCTGCTTATCCTTCTGTTTCTCCTACTCCTAATCCTTCTCTTTCTCCTTCTCCTTCTTCTTCTTCTGCTTCTCCTGCTGCTTCTTCTTCTGCTTCTTATGCTTTTTCTGTTTCTTCTTCTTCTTCTTCTTCTTCTTCTTCTTCTTCTTCTTCTTCTTCTTCTTCTTCTTCTTCTTCTTCTTCTTCTTCTTCTTCTTCTTCTTCTTCTTCTTCTTCTTCTGCTTCTCCTTCTGCTTCTCCTTCTGCTTCTGCTCTTCTCCTTCTGCTTCTTCTGTTTCTGCTTCTCCTGCTTCAATCTTCTTCTGCTTCTCCGGCTTCTCC
>NW_012318690.1:0-1837 GCF_000151885.1 Dipodomys ordii
TATGTCCTCGCTGGGTCCCCCGCTGGGTCCCGCTGTGTTCCCCGCTGTGTCCTGCTGTGTCCGACTGTGTCTCGCTCTGTCCCCGCTGTGTCCCGCTGTGTCCTGCTGTGTCCTCGCTGTGTCCCACGCTGTGTTCCGCTGTGTCCCCCGCTGTGTCCCGCTGTGTCCCGCTGTGTCCCCGCTGTGTCCCGCTGTGTCCCCCGCTGTGTCCCGCTGTGTCCCGCTGTGTCCCTGCTGTGACCCTCTCTGTCCCCGCTGTATTGACGCTGTGTCCCGGTGTGTCCCGCTGTGTCCGCGCTGTGTTTCCGGCTGTGTCCCGCTGTGTACCCCTCTGTGTCCTCTGCTGTGTCCCACTGTGTCCCCTCTCTGTCCCCTGCTGTCCCCTGCTGTGTCCCCCACTGTGTCTCACTGTGTCGCCCGCTTTGTCCAGCTGTGCCCCTGCAGTGTCCCCGCTGTGTCCCACTGTGTCACACTGTGTCCGGTGTTGTCCCGTTTGTCCCCCGCTGTGACCTCGCAGTGTTTCCCGCTGTGTCCCGCTGTGTCCTCGCTGTGTTCCCCGCTGTGTCCTGCTGTGTCCCCCGTTCTGTCCACCGTTGTGTCCCGCTGTGTCCTCGCTGGGTCCCCCGCTGTGTCCCGCTGTGTCCCCCGCTGTGTCCCGCTGTGTCCGACTGTGTCCCCGCTGTGTCCCGCTGTGTCCCCGCTGTGTGCCCGCTGTGTCCCGCTGTGTACCCCGCTGTGTCCAGCTGTGTCCTTTTGTGTCACGCTGTTTCCCCGCTGTGTCCCTGCTGTGTCCCTCTGTGTACCCCGCTGTGTCCAGCTTTGTCCCCGCTGTGTCTCGCTGTCTCCCACGCTCTGTCCCACAATGTGTCCCGCTGTGTCCCCCTGTGTCCCCTCTGTGTGCCCGCTGTGTCCCGCTGTGTACCCCGCTGAGTCCAGCTGTGTCACCGAGGTTTCCCACTGTGGCCCTACTCTGTCTCCGCTCTGTCCCCTGCTTTGTTCCGCTGTTTCCTGCTGTGTCCCCCGCTTTGTCCTACTGTGTCCCCACAGTGTCCCGCTGTGTCCCGCTGTGTCTCACTGTGTCCCGTGGTGTCCCTCTTTGTCCCCCGCTGTGTCCCCCACTGAGTCCCCTCTGTGTGGCCGCTGTGTCCTGCTGTGTGCTCGCTATGTCCCCCGCTGTCTCCCGCTTTGTCCCCCGCTGAGTTCCGCTGTGTCCCGCTGCTTCCTCGCTGTGTCCCCTGCTGTGTCCCGCTGTGTCCCCGCTATGTCCCCAGCTGTGTTCCGCTGTGTACCGCTCTGTACCCCGCTGTGTCTCGCTATGTTCCCGCAGTGTCCCGCTGTGTCCTCGCTGTGTCCCCCGCTGTGTCCTGTTGTGTCCCCAGCTGTGTACCTCGCTGTGTCCCGCTGTGTCCCCGCTGTATCAAGGCTGGGTCCCGCTGGGTCCCGCTGTGTCCTCCCTGTGTCCCCCGCTGTGTCCCGCTGTGTCCGCCATTGTGTCCCGCTGTGTCTACTGCTTTGTCCCCACTGTGTCCCGCTGTGTCCCGCTGTGTCCTCGCTGTGTCCCACGCTGTGTTCCGCTGTGGCCTCGCTTTTTTCCCCGCTGTGTCCCGCTGTGTACCCCACTTTGTCCCCCGCTGTGTCCAGGCTCTTCCCCTCTGTGTCCCGCTGTGTCCCGCTGTGTACTGCTGTGTCCGCGCTGAGTCCCGCTGTGTCCCAATGTGTCCTCGCTCTGTCCCCCGCTGTGTACCTCTGTGTCCTTCCTGTGTCCCACGCTGTGTCCCGCTGAGTCCCCACTGTGTCCCCCGCTATGTCCCGATTTGTCCCCCGCTGTGTCCTGCTC
>NW_012318691.1:0-1836 GCF_000151885.1 Dipodomys ordii
CTGCTTCTCCTGCTTCTGCTTCTTCTGCTTCTCCTTCTCCTTCTCTTTCTGCTTCTGCTTATCCTTCTGTTTCTCCTACTCCTAATCCTTCTCTTTCTCCTTTTCCTTCTTCTTCTTCTGCTTCTCCTGCTGCTTCTTTTTCTGCTTCTTCTGCTTTTTCTGTTTCTTCTTCTTCTGCTTCAGCTTCTGCTTCTTCTGCTTCTCCTTCTGCTTCTCCTTCTGCTTCTGCTCTTCTCCTTCTGTTTCTTCTGTTTCTGCTTCTCCTGCTTCTTCTTCTTCTGCTTCTCCTACTTCTCCTTCTGCTTCTCCGTCTCATTCAATTTCTCCTTCTCCTTCAATTTCTTCTTGTGCTTTTCATTCTGCTTCTGCTTCTGCTTCTCCTGCTTCTGCTTCTTCTGTTTCTCCTTCTGCTTCTCCTTCTGCTTCTCTTTCTGCTTCTTATTCTGCTTCTGCTCCTCCTACTCCTAATCCTTCTCTTTCTCCTTCTTCTTCTGCTTCTCGTTCTGCTTCTGCTTCTTCTGCTTGTTCGGTTTCTTCTGCTTCTGCTTTTCCAGCTTCTGCTGCTTCTGCTTCTCCTTCTGCTTCAGGTTCTCCTTCTGATTCTTCGGCTTCTTCTGTTTCTTCTGCTTCTGCTTCTTCTGCTACTGCTTCTTCTGCTTCTTCTGCTTCTCTTTCTGCTTCTCCTTCTGCTTCTGCTTCTCCTTCTGCTCCTTCTCCTTCTTCTGTTTCTTCTTCTTCTTCTGCTCCTCCTGCTTCTGCTTCTTCTGCTTCTCCTGCTTGTCCTTCTCCTTCTGCTTCTCCTTCTCCTTCTTCTGCTTCTCTTTCTGCTTCTGCTTCTTCTGATTCTCCAACTTCTCCTTCTTCTTCTCCTTCTATTTTTGCTTCTCTTTCTGCTTCTTCATCTCTTTCTGCTTCACTTTCTGCTGCTCCTTCTCCTTCTTCTGTTTCTCCCTCTGCTTCTGCTTCTTATGCTTCTTCTTTTTCTTCTGGTTCTGCTTCTCCTGCTTCTGTTTCTTATGCTTCTACTGCTTCTTCTTCTGCTTCTTCTGCTTCTTCTGCTTCTACTTCTCTTTCTGTTTCTGCTTCTTCTGCTTGTTTTTCTGCTTCTTCTGCTGCTTTTTCTACTTCTCCTTCTGCTTCTCTTTTTGCTTCTCCTTCTGCTTCTGCTTCTTCTGTTTCTCGTGCCTGAATTTCTGGTTCTACTTCTTCTGCTGCTTCTCCTTCTGCTTCTGCTTCTCCTTCTGCTTCTGTTTCTGCTTCTTCTCTTTCGGCTTCTCCTGCTTCTGCTTCTTGTCCTCATCCTGCTTCTATTTCTGCTTCTCATTCTGCTTCTGCTTCTCCTTCTGCTTCTGCTTCTCCTCCTTCTCCTTCTCCTACTTCTGCTTCTCTTTCAGCTTCTGCTTCTCCTGCTTCTCCTTCTGCATCTCCTTCTGCTTGTGCTTGTCCATATGCTTCTTCTTCTGCCTCTGCTTCTGCTTCTCCTTCTTTTGCTTCACCTTTTGCTTCTGCTTCTTCTGCTTTTCCTGCTTCTCCTTCTGTTTCTGCTTCTTCTGCTTCTCCTTCTGCATCTTCTTCTGCTTCTGCTTCTCTTCTCCTTCTTCTGCTTCTCCTTCTGATTCTCCTTCTGCTTCTTCTTCTGCTTTACCTGCTTCTCTTTCTGCTTCTCCTTCTGCTTCTCCTTCTGTTTCTCCTTCTCCTTCTTGTTCTTCTGCTTTTCCTTCTGCTTTTCCTACTGCTTCTGCTACAACTGCTACTGCTTCTATTCTTCTGTTTCTTCTGCTTCTCCTTCTGCTTTTGATTCTCTTTCTGCTTCTGCTTCTCCTTCTGCTTCTCATC
>NW_012318692.1:0-1836 GCF_000151885.1 Dipodomys ordii
ATTCTTCTTCTTCTTCTTCTTCTTCTTCTTCTTCTTCTTGTTCTTCTTGTTCTTCTTGTTCTTCTTGTTCTTCTTGTTCTTGTTCTTGTTCTTCTTCTTCTTCTTCTTCTTCTTCTTCTTCTTCTTCTTCTTCTTCTTCTTCTTCTTTTTCTCTTTCTTTTGCTTCTGCTTTTCCTGCTTCTTCTGCTTCCACTGCTTCTCTTTCTGCTTCTCATTCTTCTTCTGCTTCTCCTTCTGCTTCTCCTATTGCTTCTGCTGCTCTTCCTTCTCCTTCTCCTACTTCTATTTCTTCTTCTGCTTCTGCTTCTTCTGCTTCTCCTGCTTCTCCTTCTGCATCTCCTTCTGCTTGTGCTTGTCCTTATGCTTCTTCTTCTGCTTCTCCTTCGCTTCTCCTTCTGCTTCTTCTGCTTCTCCTTTAGATTCTCCTTCTGATTCTGCTTCTGTTTTTCCTTCTCCTTCTCGTTTTTCTGCTTTTCCTTCTGCTTCTCCTTCTACTTCTGCTTCTTCTGTTTCTTCTGCTTCTCCTTCTGCTTTTGATTCTCTTTCCGCTTCTGCTTCTCCTTCTGCTTCTCATTCTGCTTGTCCAGATTCTGCTTCTACTGCTTCTCCTGCTTCTCCTTCTGCTTCTGGTTCTGCTTCTGCTTCTTCGGGTTCTTATGCTTCTGCTTCTCCTGCTTCTGCTTCTTCTGCTTCCCCTTCTTCTCTTTCTTCTTCTCCTTCTGTATCTGCTTCTCCTTCTGCTTCTGCTTCTTGTCCTTCTCCTTTTTCTTCTGCTTCTGCTTCTCCTGTTTCTACATCTCCTGCTTGCCCTTCTGCTGCTCTTTCTGCTTCTCCTGCTGCTTTTCCTTCTCCTGCTCCTTCTTCTGCTTCTCTTTCTGCTTCTTCTTCTGTTTCTCCTTCTACTTCTCCTTCTCGTTCTTCTGTTTTCCTTCTGCTTCTCCTTCTGCTTCTGCATCTTCTGCTTCTTCTGCTACTGCCTCTGCTTCTTCTGTTTCTTCTGCTTCTCCTTCTGCTTTTGCTTCTCTTTCTGCTTCTGCTTCGCCTTCTGCTTCTCCAGGTTCTGCTTCTTCTGCTTCTCCTGCTTCTCCTTCTGCTTCAGGTTCTGCTTCTGCTTCTTCGGCTTCTTCTGCTTCTGCTTCTCCTGCTGCTGCTTCTTCTGCTTCTCCTGCTTCTCTTTCTGCTTTTCCTTCTGTTTCTGCTTCTCCTTCTGCTTCTGCTTCTTCTCCTTCTTCTGTTTCTGCTTCTCCTGCTTCTGCTTCTCCTGCTTCTCGTTCTGCTTCTCTTTCTGCTTCTCTTTCTGCTTCTCTTTCTGCTTCTCCTTCTCCTACTATTGCTTCTACTTCTGCTTCTGCTTCTCCTTCTGCTTCTGCTTCAATTTCTCCTTCTGCTTCTCATTCTGCTTCTGCGTCTTCTGTTTCTTCTGCTTCTCCTGCTTCTGCTTCTCCTGCTTCTCCTACTTTTCGTGCTGCTTCTCCTTCTGCGTCTCTTTCTGCTTATGCTTATCCTTTTGCTTCTCCTACTCCTAATCCTTCTCTCTCGCCTCCCCGTCTTCTTCTTCTGCTTCTCCTGCTGCTTCTGCTTCTGCTTATTCTACTATTTCTGTTTCTTCTGCTTCAGATTGTGCTTCTTCTGTTTCTCCTTCTGCTTCAGATTCTGCTTCTGCTTCTTCGGCTTCTCCTGTTTCTTCTGCTTATGCTTCTCCTGTTTCTGCTTCTTCTGCTTCCCCTTCTTCTCTTTCTGCTTCTCCTACTGCTTCTGCTTCTCCTTCTGCTTCTGCTTATTGTCCTTCTCCTGTTTCTTCTGCTTCTGTTCTCCTGTTTCTGAATCAACTGCTTC
>NW_012318693.1:0-1836 GCF_000151885.1 Dipodomys ordii
TGCTTCTCCTTCTCCTTCTCCTTCTCCTTCTTCTTCTTCTTCTTCTTCTTCTTCTTCTTCTTCTTCTTCTTCTTCTTCTTCTTCTTCTTCTTCTTCTTCTTCTTCTTCTTCTTCTTCTTCTCTTTCTGCTGTTTCTGCTTTTCCTGCTTCTTCTTCTTCTACTGCTTCTCTTTCTGCTTCTCATTCTGCTTCTGCTTCTTCTTCTGCTTCTCCTATTGCTTCTGCGGCTCTTCCTTCTCCTTCTCCTACTTCTCCTTCTACTTCTGCTTCTGCTTCTTCTGCTTCTCCTGCTTCTCCTTCTGCATCTTCTTCTGCTTGTGCTTCTCCTTCTGCTGCTTCTTCTGCTTCTGATTCTCCTTCTGCTTCTCCTTCTGCTTCTTCTGCTTCTCCTTCTGCTTCTCCTTCTGTTTCTCCTTCTCGTTCTTCTGCTTTCACTTTTGCTTCTCCTTCTGCTTCTGCTGCAACTGCTACTGCTTCTGCTTCTTCTGTTTCTTCCGCTTCTCCTTCTCCTTTTGATTCTCTTTCTGCTTCTGCTACTCCTTCAGCTTCTCATTCTGCTTCTCCAGATTCTGCTTCTTCTGCTTCTCCTGCTTCTCCTTCTGCTTCAGGTTCTGCTTCTGCTTCTTCGGATTCTTATGCTTCTGCTTCTCCTGCTTCTGCTTCTTCTGATTCCCCTCCTTCTCTTTCTGCTTCTCCTTCTGTTTCTGCTTCTCCTTCTGCTTCTGTTTCTTGTCCTTCTCCTGTTTCTTCTGCTTCTGCTTCTCCTGCTTCTGCTTCTTCTGCTTTTCCTGCTTCTCTTTCTGCTTCTCCTTCTGCTTCTGCTCCTCCTTCTGCTTCTGCTCCTTCTATTTCTTCTTCTTCTTCTTCTCCCGCTCTGCTTCTTCTGCTTCTCCTGCTTCTCGTTCTGCTTCTCTTCGTCGGCTTCTCTTTCTACTTCTCCTTCTGCTTCTTCTGATTCTGCTTCTTCTCCTTCTGCTTCTCCTTCTGCTTCTGCTTCTTCTGCTTCTCCTGCTACTCCTTCTGCATCTCCTTCTGCTTGTGCTTTTCCTTCTGCTTCTTCTTTTCATCTGCTTCTTCTTCTGCTTTCCTTCTTCTGCTTCTCCGTCTGTTTCTGCTTCTTCTGTTTTTTCCTGCTTCTCTTCTGCTTCTCATTCTTCTTCTCCTTCTGTTTCTCCTTGTCGTTATTCTGCTATTCCTTCTGCTTCTCTATCTGCTTCTGCATCTTCAGCTTCTTCTGCTACTGCTTCTGCTTCTTCTGTTTCTTCTGCTTCTCTTTCTGCTTCTCCTTCTGCTCTTTCTTCTCTTTCTGCTTCTGCTTCTCCTTCTGGTTCTCCTTCTTCTCCAGATTCTACTTCTTCTGCTTCTCCTGTTTCGCCTTCTGCTTCAGGTTCTACTTCTGCTTCTTCAGCTTCTTCTGCTTCTATTTCTGCTTCTCCTTTTGTTTCTGCTTCTCCTGCTTCTGCTTCTCCTGCTTCTCCTTCTGTTTCTCTTTATGCTTCTCCTTCTGCTTCTCCTTCTGCTTCTACTTCTGCTTCTGCTTCTGCTTCTCCTTCTGCTGCTCTTTCTGCTTCTCCTGCTGCTTTTCCTTCTCCTGCTCCTTCTTCTGCTTCTCTTTCTGCTTCTCCTTCTGTTTCTCCTACTCCTTCTCCTTCTCGTTCTTCTGCTTTTCCTTCTGCTTCTCCTTCTGCTTCTGCATCTTCTGCTTCTTCTGCTACTGCCTCTGCTTCTTCTGTTTCTTCTGCTTCCCCTTCTGCTTCTCCTGCTGCTGCTTCTTCTGCTGCTCCTTCTTCTGCTTCTCCTGCTTCTCTTTCTGCTTTTCCTTCTGTTCTGCTTCTC
>NW_012318694.1:0-1836 GCF_000151885.1 Dipodomys ordii
CAGAAGGGGCCTGGAAAAGTCAGAAAGCCGAAGAAAGAGAAGTGAAGACGATGATGAAGAAGAAGATGCAGCAGCAGCATAAGGAGAAGCATTAGGAGAAGCATAAGGAGAAGTATAAGGAAGAGCAGTAGAAGCAGAAGAAGCAGAAGCAGGAGAAGCTGAAGCAGAAGAAAAAGAATAAGCAAAAGAAGCAGAAGCAGAAGCAGTGAGAGAAGCAGAAGATGGAGAAGGAGATGGAGCAGCAGAAGGAAAAGCAGAAGCAGAAAGAGAAGCAGAAACAGAAGGAGATCAAGAAGGAGAAGCAGGAGAATCAGAAGAAGCAGAAAGAGAAGGAGAAGAAGGAGAAGCAGAAGTAGAATCAGAAGAAACAGAAGAAGAAGAAGCAGAAGAAACAGAAGCAAAAGAAACAGAAGAAGGAGAAGAGCAGAAGCAGAAGGAGAAGGAGAAGCAGAAGCAGAAGGAGAAGCAGAAAGAGAAGCAGGAGAAGCAGAAGAAGCAGGAGAAGCAGAAGCAGAAGAAACAGGAGAAGCCGAAGAAGCAGAAGCAGAATCAGAAGCAGAAGGAGAAACAGAGGAAGCACAATCTGAAGCAGAAGCAGAAGAAAGAGAAATAGTAGAATAAGCAGAAGCAGAAGCACCAGGAAAAGCAGAAGAACAAGAAGGAGAAGGCGAAAGAGAAGGATTAGGAGTAGGAGAAGCAAAAGGATAAGCATAAGCAGAAAGAGACGCAGAAGGAGAAGCAGCACGAGAAGTAGGAGAAGCAGGAGAAGCAGAAGCAAGAGAAGCAGAAGAAACAGAAGACGCAGAAGCAGAATGAGAAGCAGAAGGAGAAATTGAAGCAGAAGGAGAAGGAGAAGCAGAAGGAGAAGAAGAAGCAGAAGGGGAAGCAGAAGAAGGAGAAGGAGAAGCTGAAAGAGAAGCAGAAAGAGAAGCAGAAAGAGAAGCACAATGAGAAGCAGGAGAAGCAGAAGCAGGAGAAGCAGAAGCAGAAGAAACATAAGAAGGAGAAGAAGCAGAAGCAGAAGGAGAAGCAGAAACAGAAGGAAAAGCAGAAATAGAAGCAGGAACAGCAGAAGAAGCAGCAGCAGGAGAAGCAGAAGCAGAAGAAGCCGAAGAAGCAGAAGCAGAACCTGAAGCATAAGGAGAAGCAGGAGAAGCAGAAGAAGCAGAATCTGGAGAAGCAGAAGGAGAAGCAGAAGCAGAAAGAGAAGCAAAAGCAGAAGGAGAAGCATAAGGAGAAGCAGAAGAAACAGAAGAAGCAGAGGCAGTAGCAGAAGATGTAGAAGCAGAAGGAGAAGCAGAAGGAAAAGCAGAAGAACGAGAAGGAGAAGGAGAAACAGAATGAGAAGCAGAAAGAGAAGCAGAAGAAGGAGCAGGAGAAGGAAAAGCAGCAGGAGAAGCAGAAAGAGCAGCAGAAGGAGAAGCAGGAGATGCAGAAACAGGAGAAGCAGAAGCAGAAGAAACAGGAGAAGGACAAGAAGCAGAAGCAGAAGGAGAAGCAGAAACAGAAGGAGAAGCAGAATGAGAAGGAGGGAAAGCAGAAGAAGCAGAAGCAGGAGAAGCAGAAGCATAAGAAGCCGAAGAAGCAGAAGCAGAACCTGAAGCAGAAGGAGAAGCAGGAGAAGCAGAAGAAGCAGAATCTGGAGAAGCAGAAGGAGAAGCAGAAGCAGAAAGAGAAGCAAAAGCAGAAGGAGAAGCAGAAGAAACAGAAGAAGTAGAAGCAGTAGCAGGTGTAGCAGAAGCAGAAGGAAAAGCAGAAAAACAGGAAGGAGAAGGAGAAACAGAAGGAGAAGCAGAAGGAGAAGCAGAAAGAGAAGCAGGTAAAGCAGAAGAAGAA
>NW_012318695.1:0-1836 GCF_000151885.1 Dipodomys ordii
GGTAGAGCACTCGCCGTGAGCTGAAGAGCGCAGGGACAGCGCCCAGGCCCAGAGTTCAAGCCCACAACCGACAAAAAAAGAAAGAAATTCATTCCTATTAACAGACATGTGCTTGATCCCTTTCATCCTGTTAGAGGCCCCACTTTATCCTGCTTTTATGGGCACAGGCACTAGCTACTGCTTGGCCCATTCTTTAACTGGGTTCCCTTACAAAGGAAATGAGCAAAATCAACCTTCCCAGATAAGGGCTTGTTTTCTAATGACCATGAGCCACCAGAACCCAGCTAACTACTCTTAACTATGAAGGGAAAAGACTGAACTCCAAAGGCCACACCAACCTCATTTAAACACCCTGGAGCTAGGCATGGGTGGCTCATGCCTGTAATCCTAGCTACTCAGGAAGCTGAGATCTGAGGATCGTGATTCAAAGCCAGCCAGAGCATGGAAAGTCCTGTGAGGCTCTTATCTCCAGTTAACCACTCAAAACCCAAAAGTGATACTGTGACTCAAGTGGTAGGGCGCTAGCCTTGAGCACAGTACCCAGGCCCTGAGTTCAAGTCCCACAACTGACAAAAAAAACCTCACCTTCTCTTCCAGAACTTCCTTCCTTTCTGAAAATTTCTCTCAAACAAGGGTAATTCACACTTTGCTCTCTGGTTAGTCTCTCTGAGTTCAGCCACTCAGCCACCCAACCTAGGAGTATGAAGGAAAAGTCATTTTCCTCCGTAAATTAATTATATTTTCTACATAAAAGTATTCAGATGCACTGGTGGCTCACACCTGTAATCCTAGCTACTCAGGAGGCTGAGATCTGAGGATTACAGTTCAAAGCCATCTGGGGCAGAAAAGTCTGAGACTTTTATCTCCACTTAACCACCAGAAAGATGTAGTGGCCTTGTGGCTCAAAGTGGTTAAGTGCTAGCCTTATAGCAAAAAAGCTCAGAGACAGCCCCCAGCTCCAGAGTTCAAGGCCCAGGACAAAAGAGGAAAGGAATGGAAGGAAGGATGTAAGGAACGAGGGCAGGAAGAAGGAAAGAAAGGAAGGGAGGAAAAGGAAGGAAGGAAGCAAGAAAGGAAGGAAGTAAGTAAGTAAGGAAGTATGTATGTATGGAAGGAAGGAAGGAAGGAAGGGGGAAAGGAAGGAGGAGAGGAAGGAAAGTAGAGGGAAGGAGGGAGGGAACAATCCTGTAGCCCCAGTACTAAGGAGCAGGGAGGCAGACCTGTGATATTCTATGTATACAATCTTGACTATTAATTTTGATCCAAGACCCATTAACATGATCTCTTTTGATCAGATGCCAGTGTTCCATCATATGCATGGCTTCACTAGCAATTTAGCTGGACAATACCTCATTCTGAAGTTTCCCTCAGTCCTCCTCTCGGTGTCATCCTGATCAGCATATTTCATCCCAGAATTCAGGTAAGTGCTTCATTGTCCTGGACTCACCATCATCAATGATGAATGGCTTTGCCATCTTCAGGCCAGTGCCTGGGGCTGAGTCCAGCTGGCTAAAAACTCCAGTGTTTGAGGAAGAGAATTCTTGGATGTGTAGCTTTCTCAAGCCCATCCTGTCTACCAGGTGACAAAGTGAAAATATTTGGTGGCACCAGAAGGGTGTCAGCGATGCCTGAAACAGTGCAACAATGTGTGTCTCCTGGGAAGACCCTGTGCTCTTTGCTCCTTCTGTGGGTCTTCCCATCATTAGGGCACCCCTCTCTGCCTGGGACAATTTCCTGGCATTTTTCTTTAGTGCAAATCTATTCTATGCCCCCTTGCGCTGGGTCAGATGATCAAGAATGTCCTTGCAGAAGGAAAGGGACTGAGGGGAAATGTTT
>NW_012318696.1:0-1836 GCF_000151885.1 Dipodomys ordii
TTAAGGATAAATATACTAAGTAAGATATAATTAGGAGGAAAGCCTTCAGAAAGAGTTCTACAGAAATAGACGTCAGCAGAATGAAGCTTATACGAGCATCTCCCAGTTACATCTGATTCAGCTTCTCATAAAACTTGAAAAATCTATCAACAACTCCTTAAAGCTACAAATAGAAAAGTGAATCAGCAAGAACTATTAACAATCTACGAGTTCTTTGGCTTCTGCATGTTCAAACTAAGAAAGAAAAGTATCATCTTATTCGTCTTCTTCTTCTTCATCTTCTTCTTCTTCTTCTTCTTCTTCTTCTTCTTCTTCTTCTTCTTCTTCTTCTTCTTCTTCTTCTTCTTCTGTTTCTTCTGATTCTACTCCTGCTTCTCGTTCTTCTCCTCTTTCTGCTTCTACTTCTGCTTCTTCTGCTTCTCCTGCTTCTCCTTCTTATTCTCCTTCTGTTTCTGCTTCTCTTTCTGCTTCTGCTTCAGATTCTGCTTCTGCTTCTCCTTCTTCTGCTTCTCCCACTGCTTCTGCTTCTTTTGCTTATTCTTTTTCTTCTGCTTCTGCTTCTGCTTCTCCTGCTTCTGCTTCTTATGCTTCTACTGCTTCTCCTTATGATTCTCCTTATGCTGCTTCTTCTTCTTCGTCTACTTCTTCTTCTTCTCTTTCTTCTGCTTCTGCTTTTCCTGCTTCTTCTGCTTCTACTGCTTCTCTTTCTGCTTCTCATTCTGCTTCTGTTTCTCCTTCTGCTTCTCCTATTGCTTCTGCTGCACTTCCTTCTCCTTCTCCTTCTCCTACTTCTGCTTCTCCTTTTGCTTCTGCTTCTTCTGCTTCTCCTGCTTATCCTTCTGCATCTTCTTCTGCTTCTGCTTCTCCTTCTGCTGCTTCTTCTGCTTCTGCTTCTCCTTCTTCTGTTCTCCTTCTGATTCTCCTTCTGCTGCTCCTTCTCCTTCTTCCTCTGATTCTGCTTCTTATGCTTATTCTTTTTCTACTGCTTCTGCTTCTCCTGCTTCTGCTTCTTCTGCTTCTACTGCTTCTCCTTATACTTCTCCTTCTTCTTCTTCTTCTTCTTCTTCTTCTTCTTCTTCTTCTTCTTCTTCTTCTTCTTCTTCTTCTTCTTCTTCTTCTTCTTCTTCTTCTTCTCTTTCTTCTGCTTCTGCTTTTCCTGCTTCTTCTATGTCTACTGCTTCTCTTTCTGCTACTCATTCTGCTTCTCCTTCTGCTTCTGCTTCTCCTATTGCTTCTGCTGCTCTTCCTTCTCTTTCTCCTATTTCTACTTCTTCTTCTGCTTCTGCTTCTCCTGCTTCTCATGCTTCTCCTTCTGCATCTCCTTCTGCTTCTGCTTCTCCTTCTGCTGCTTCTTCTGCTTCTGCTTCTTCTTCTGCTTCTTCTGCTTCTCCTTTTGATTCTCCTTCTGCTTCTGCTTCTTTTTCTCCTTCTTGTTCTCGTTCTTCTGCTTTTCCTTCTGCTTCTCCTTCTGCTTCTGCTGCAACTGCTACTGCTTCTTCTGTTTCTTCTGCTTCTCCTTCTGCTTTTGATTCTCTTTCCGCTTCTGCTTCTCCTTCAGCTTCTCATTCTGCTTCTCCATATTCTGCTTCTTCTGCTTCCCCTGCTTCTCCTTCTGCTTCAGGTTCTGCTTCTGCTTCTTCGGATTCTTATGCTTCTGCTTCTCCTGCTTCTGCTTCTTCTGCTTCCCCTCCTTCTCTTTCTGCTTCTCCTTCTGTTTGTGCTTCTCCTTCTGCTTCTGCTTCTTGTCCTTCTCCTGTATCTTCTGCTTCTGCTTCTCCTGTTTCTGAATCTTCTGCTTCTCCTCCTGCTGCTCTTTCTGCTTCTCCTGCTGCTTGA
>NW_012318697.1:0-1836 GCF_000151885.1 Dipodomys ordii
GCGGCGACCAGAGGGGACTCAGCGGGACAAAGCGGGTGACACAGCGGCACATAGCGGGACACAGCGGGGGACACAGCGGGGGACAGCGGAGACAGAGAGGGGCCAAAGCGAGACACAGCGGTGACACAGCTGGACACAACGGAGTACACAGCGGGACACAGCGGGCACACAGCGGGGACACAGCGGGACACAGCTGGACACAGCAGGGACCGAGCGGGACATAGCGGGACACAGAGGAACACAGCGGGGGACACAGCGGGACACAGCAGGGGACACAGCGGGACAGAGCAGGGGACACAGCGAGGACACAGCGGGACACAGCAGGGGACACAGCTGGGGACACTGTGGGACAGAGCGGAGAACACAGTGAGGACACAGCGTTACACAGCGTGGTACGCAGCTGTGGACAAAACGGGACACAACAGGGGGACACAGCGAAAACAAAGCGGGACACAGCGGGACACAGCGGATACACAGCGAGGACACAGCGGCACACAACGGGACACAGCGGCAAACAGCGGTGACACAGCGGGACACAGCGGGACACAGCGGGGACACAGAGAGGACACAGTAGCACACAAAGGGACACAGCGGGAAACAGAGGTGAACCTGCAGGGACACAGCGGGACACAGTGGGGGACACAGCGGGACACAGTGTGGGACACAGCAGTGAAACAGCGGGACACAACGGGACACAGCAGGGGGACACAGCGAGGACACAGCGGGACACAACGGGACACAGCAGGGGGACACAGCAAGGACACCACGGAACACAGCGGGACACAGCGGGAAACAGAGTTGAACCTGCGGGGACACAGCGGGACACAGTGGGGGACACAATGCGAAACAGCGGGGGACACAGCGGGACACAGTGGGGGACAGAGTGTGGGACACAGCGAGACACAGCGGGGACAAAGCTGGACACAGCGGGGTACACAGAGGGAAACAGTGGGGACACAGTGCGGAAACAGCGTGACACAGCAGGACACAGCGGGAAACAGCCGGGGACACAGCGAGGACACAGCGGCACAGAACGGGGGACACAGCAAGGACACAGTGGGACACAGCGGGGGACACAGCGAAACATAGCGGGGGACACAGCGGGGGACACAGAGGGACACAGCGGGACACAGCGGGGGAGACAGGGAGGACACAGCGAGAGACAGCGGGGGACATAGCGAGGACACATTGGGACACAGCGGGGACACAGCGGGACTCAGTGGGGCACAGCAGTACACAGCGGGACACACCGGGACACAGCGGGGACACTGCGGGAACATAGCGGGGGACACAGAGAGGACACAGCGGGACACAGCGAGACAAAGCGGGACACAGCGTGGACACAGCAGTAGACACAGCGGGACATAGCAGGGGACACACCTGGGGACACAACGGGACACAGCAGGGGACACAGCGAGGACAGAGCGGGACACAGAGGGACACAGCGGGGACACAGCGTTGATACAGCGGGGACACAACGAGGCCCGGCGGGCAACACAGGAAGGAAAGAGAGGGACCCAGTGGGACACAGCGTCGATACAGCGGGACACAACGGGGTACACAGCTGGGGACACATCAGTGACACAGCGGGGGACACAGCGGTACACAGCGGGACATAGCGGGGGACACAGCGGGACCAACGTAAGACCCAGCGAGGACACAGCGGGACACAGCGGGGGACACAGGGGGACACAGCAGGGGACACAGCGGGACACAGTGGGACACAGCGGGGGACACAGCAAGGACACAGCGGCACACAGCATGGGACACAGCAAGGACACAGTGGGACACAGCGGGGGACACAGCGGGACATAGCGGGGGACACAGCGGGGGTGA
>NW_012318698.1:0-1836 GCF_000151885.1 Dipodomys ordii
TGGATAAAGTCAGAAACACAGAGTGGGTTCCTACTACGACTAAGCGGGGACATGAGCGTGGTCACAGTGGGATTCAGGGGGGATTCATGGGGGATTCAGTGGTGACACAGATGTTGACATCAGCAAAGACATTTCAGGGACACATCTGGCTTACAGCGGGGACACAGTGGAACACAGTGGTATTCTGCGGGATATATTGTGTCTTAGCGGGGGGACACAGTGTGACACAGCTGGGGATATTGAGGCTGTCCAAGCGGGACCCAGCAGGACACAGCGGGACACAGCGGGGGACACAGCGGGGACTCAGCGGGACACAGCGGGGACACAGCGGAAACAGCGGGACACAGCGTGACACAGAGTGACACAGCAGGGACACAGCGGGGGACACAGCGAGGATACAGGGGTACACAGCGAGACAGAGCGGGGACACAGCGGGTCACAGTGGGACACAGATGGACACAGTGGGAGACACAACGGGACACAGCGGGACACAGCGGGACACAGCGGTGACACAGCGGGGGGCACAGCGAGGACACAACGGGAAACAGTGTGGACACAGCGGCGGACAGAGGGGACACAGCGGGACACAGCGGGGACACAGCGGGGACAAAGACGGGGACAGGAGGGAGACACAGCGGGGCACAGTGGGACACAGCGGGCCCACAGCGGAACACAGCGGGGGACACAGCGGGGACACAGCCGGGACACAGTGGTACACAGTGGGACAGAGCGGGGACACAGCGGGACACAGTGGGACACAGCTGGACACAGCGGGAGACACAACGGGACACAGCGGGGACAGAGCGGGACACAGAGTGGGACAAAGCGGGAGACACAGCGGGACACAGCGGGGACACAGCGGGACACTGCGGGACACAGTGGGGACACAGCGGGGACACAGCGGGGACTCAGCAATGACACAGCGGTGGACACTGCGGGACACGGGGGGGGACACAGCAGGGGACAAAGAGGCGGACACAGAGGGACACAGCGAGACACATCGGGGACACAGCAGGGACACAGCGGGACACAGCAGGGAGCCAGCGGGACCCAGATGGACACAGTGGGGACAAAGTGAGAACAGAGCGGGACACAGCGTCGACCCAGCGGGGACACAGCAGGACACAGCGGGCGAGAGCGCGGACACAGAGGGACACAGAGGGACACAGCGGGGACACAGCGAGGACACAGCGGGACACAGCAGGACACAGTGGGGCCAAGGCAGTGGACACAACGGGACACTGTGGGAGACACAGTGGGACACAGCGGGACACAGCGCGACACAGCGGAGACATAGCGGGGGACACAGCGAGGACACAGCGGGACACACAATGTACACATCGGGGGACAGCATGGACACAGCGGGACACAGCAGGACACAGCGGGGACACAGCGGGGACAAAGCGTGGGACAGCAGGGAGACACAGCGGGACACAGCGGGTCACAGCGAACACAGCAGGACACAGCGGGAGACACAGCAGGACACAGCGGGGGACACAGCGGGACACTGCGGGACACAGTGGGGACAGAGCGGTACACAGCGGGGACACAGCAGAGGACACAGCGGGGGACAAAGCGAGACACCACTGGACACAGCGGGACACAGCGGGGACACAGCGGGGACACAGTGGGGACACAGCAAGGACACAGCGGTGGACACAGCGGGACACAGCGTAGACACAGCGGCGGATAGCGAGGACACAGCGGGGACACAGCGGGGACAAAGCGGGGGACAACAGGCACACAGCGGGACACAGCGTGACACAGCAGGACACAGCGGGGGAAATAGCGGGGGACACAGAAGGACCAGCAGGGGACACAGCGGGGACACAGGAG
>NW_012318699.1:0-1836 GCF_000151885.1 Dipodomys ordii
AGCTGGGTACAGCAGGGTCACAATGTGATCTGTGGTGGTCACAGCTTGTCACATTGGTAAACACAGCGACGATCCCAGCGGGACCATGCAAGACACAGCGTCGATACAGTGGGGATCTTAGCAGGACACATCGTAGTACACAGCTGGGAACACAATGGGACACAGCGGGTGACACATCGAGGACAAGCTGACACAGCGGGACAGTTGAGGTCACTGCGGGATCATAGTGGGACACAGCGGGGACACAGAGGGACACAACGGGACACAGTTGGGATACACGGAGGACACAGTGGTACAGTGGGGTGCAGGATACAGCGGGGGACAAAGCGGGAGACAGCGGGGGACACAGCGAGGACACAGCGGGACACAGTTGTGACACAGAGAGGATTCAGTGGGGGACACAGCGGGGGACAAAGCAGGACACCACGGGACAGTGTGACACAACGGGACACAGCGGGGACACTGCGGGGACACAGCGGTACAAAGCGGGGGACACAGCGGGGACTCAGCGGGGGCCCAGGGGGGGACAAAGCGGGACACCACGGAACACAGCGGGTCACAGCGGGAAACAGCGGTGACCCTGCGGGGAAACAGCGGGACCCAGTGGGGGACACAGCGGGACACAGCGGGGACTCACCTGGGGACACAGCGAAGGACAAAATGGGACACCACGGGACACAGTGGGACATAGCAGGACACAGCGGGGACACTGCGGGAACATAGCGGGACACAGCGGGGGACACAGCGAGGACACAGCGGGACACAGCGGGGGACACAGCGAGGACACTGTGGGTCACAGCTGGACACAGCGTGGGACAAAGAAGGAGACAGCGGGGGACACAGCGAGGACACAGCTGGACTCATCAGGGTACACAGCGGGATACAGCGGGGGACACAGAGGGATAACAGTGGGACACAGTGGGGAACACAGCGAGGACACAGCGGGGGACAAAGCGGGACACCACGGGACACAGTGTGACACAGCGGGACACAGCGGGGACACTGCAGGGACACAGCGGGACAAAGCGGGGGACACAGCGGGACACAGCCGGACACTGCGGGAGACACAGCAGGGGACATCAGGGGACAGAGAGGGATCACAGCCGGACACAGCGCAGACACAGCTGGACCCTGCGGGGTACACAGCGGGACACAAGGTCACAAAGTGGGGACACAGCAGGACACAGCGGTACACAGCGGGGAAAGAGTGGGACAGAGCGGGACACAGCGAGGACACATTGGGATACACCGGGGACACAGCAGGGACACAGCGGGGGACAGAGCGAGTACACAGCGGGACCCAGCGGGGACTCAGCGGGGGACACAGCAGGGGACAAAGCGGGACACTACGGAACACAACGGGACACAGCGGGAAACATCGGTGACACTGCGGGGACACAATGGGACACAGCAGGGGACACAGTGGTACACAGCGGGGGACAGAGCAGAACACAGTGGGGGACAGAGGGTGGGACACAGCGAGACACAGCGGGGACCAAGCTGGATACAGCGGGGTACACAGCGGGACACACAAGGGACACAGCAATGACAAAGCTGGATACAGCGGGTCCCAGCAAGGACACAGCGGGACACAGCGGGGGACACAGCGGGACACACCAGGGACACAGCGGGGACACAGCGAGACACAGCGGGTCCCAGCAGGGACACAGCGGGACACAGAGGGACACAGCGGGGGACACAGCGGGACACAGCAGGGGACAGAGCGGGACACAGCTGGGGACACAGCGGGGGACACAGCGGGACACAGCCAGACAAAGCAGGGGACACAGCTGGGACACAGCGGGACACAGCGGGGACACAGCAGGACTCAGCGGG
>NW_012318700.1:0-1836 GCF_000151885.1 Dipodomys ordii
ATCCACAGATGTGTAACCCGATTTTTCCTGCTGTGTCCCGCTGTGTTCCATGGTGTCCCGCTTAGTCCCACGCTGTGTCCCCCACTGAGTTATCGATATGTCCCCATGTGTCCCGAAGTGTCCTCGCTGTGTCCCCTGCTGTCTCCCACTCTGTCCCATGCAGTGGCTCACGATTTGTCCCCACTGTGTCCCTCTATGTCTCAAAGTGTCCCGCAGTGTCCCCCACTGTGTCCCATTGGGTCCCCAGCTGTGTACCGCGCTGTGTCCCGATGTGTCCCCGCTGTATCGACGCTGTGTCCCACCTGGTCACGCTGTGTCCTCACTGTGTTCCCCGTACTGTCCCGCTGTGTCCCCCGCTGTGTCCCCCGCTGTGTCCTGCTGTGTCCCCCACTGTGTCTCATGGTGTCCCGCTGTGTCCCCCGCTGTGTCCCTGCTGTGTCCCTGCTGTGTCCCCGCTGTGTCTCGCTGTGTCCCGCTGTGTCCCGCTGTGTCCTTGCTGTGTCCCACGCTGTGTTGCGCTGTGTCCTCGCTGTGTCCCCCACTGTGTCCCTTTGTGTCCCTAGCTGTGTAACCCGCTGTGTCCCGCTGTGTCCCCGCTGTATCGACGCTGTGTCCCGCTGGGTCCCGATGCGTCCTCGCTGTGTTCCCCATTGTGTCCTGCTGTGTCCCCTGCTGTGTTCCCCGCTGTGCCTGCTGTATCCCCCGATGTGTCCCGTTGTGTCCCGCTGTGTCCCCTGCTGTGTCCCGCTGTGTCCCGCTGTGTCCCCCGCTGTGTCCCTCCTGTGTCCCCGCTGTGTAATGCTGTGTACTGCTGTGTCCCCCGCTGAGTCCTCTGTGTCACCCGCTGTGTCCCACTGTGTCCCGCTGTGTCCCCCGCTGTGTCCCTCGCTGTGTTCCAATGTGTCCCCCGCTGTGTCCCTCTGTGTCCACTGCTGCGTCCCCGCTCTGTCCCACTTTTTTCCCCACTGTGCCCCGCTGTGTCCTCGCTGTGTCCCGCTGTGTCCCGCTGTGTCCCTGCTGTGACCTTCAGTGTCCCTGTGTGTCCCCGCTGTGGCCCCTCTGTGTCCAGCTTTGTCCCTGCTGTGTCTCTCTGTGTCCCACGCTCTGTCCCCCACTGTGTTCCGCTGTGTCCCCCGCTGTCCCCGCTGTGTCCCGCTGTGTCCCCCTGTGTCCCCGCAGGGTCATCGCTGTTTCCCACTGTGTCCCGCTGTGTTCCGTGGTGTCCCGCTTTGTCCCCCGCTGTGTCCCCTGGTGAGTCGCCGCTGTGTCGCCACTGTATCCCGCTGTGTCCTCGATGTGTCCCCCGCTGTCTCCCGCTCTGTCCCCCGCTGTGTCTCACACTTTGTCCCGTCTGTGTCCCACTGTTTCCCGCTGTGTCCCGCTGTGTCCCCCACTGTGTCCCTTTGTGTCCACAGCTGTGTAACCCGCTGTGTAATGCTGTGTCCCCGTTGTATCGACGCTGTGTCCCGCTGGCTCCCGCTGTGTCATCACTGTGTTCCCCGTTGTGTACCGCTGTGTCCCCCGCTGTGTTCCCCGCTGTGTCCTGCTGTGACCCCGGTGTGTCCCTGCTGTGTCCCGCTGTGTACCCCGCTGTGTCCCGCTATGTTCCCGCAGTGTCCCCGCTGTGTCACACTGTGTCCCACTGTGTCCCATGGTGTCCCAGTTTGTCCCCCGCTGTGTCCCCCGGTGAGTCTCCGCTGTGTCACGTTGTTTCCCCCACTGGGTCCTGCTGTGTCTACTGCTGTGTTCCCGCTGTGTCCCGCTGTGTCCCGCTGTGTCCTTGCTGTGTCCCACGCTGTGTTCCGCATGGGTCCTCGCTGTGTCCCCCGATGAGAA
>NW_012318701.1:0-1836 GCF_000151885.1 Dipodomys ordii
GATGAGATGGAGGGTAGCAGAGTAGCAGAAGCAGAGTCCAGTATGCATAAGAATCAGATGAAGCAGATCAGAACTTGAGCAGAAGATAAGCAGAGAAGTAGTATAAGCTGATCTGAGTAGCAGAAGAGAAGTGAAGTAGAAGCAGAAGCAGTATGATTATCTAAATGAGCATGAGTAGCAGTTGATCAGTAGAAGCAGAAGCAGTAGTAGTTGCAGCAGAAGCAGAAGGAGAAGCAGAAGTAGAAGCATATGTTCGAGAAGGAAAAGCAGAATGAGAAGCAGTAGGAGATGCAGTAGATGCAGAAGGAGGAGCAGAAGGAGTAACAGAAGCAGAAGAATCAGTAGAAGGAGAAGCAGAAGCAGTAGAAGATGCAGTAGGAGAAGCAGGAGAAGCAGAAGAAGCAGAAGCAGAAGTAGACGGAGAAGTAGGAGAAGGAGAAGGAGGAGCAGCAGAAGCAGTAGGAGAAGCAGAAGAAGAAGCAGAAGCAGAATGAGAAGCAGAAGGAGAAGCAGTAGAAGAAGAAGAAGCAGGAGAAGCAGAAGCAGCAGAAGGAGAAGAAGAAGAAGAAGAAGAAGAAGAAGAAGAAGAAGAAGAAGAAGAAGAAGAAGAAGAAGAAGAAGAAGAAGAAGAAGAAGAAGAAGAAGAAGAAGAAGAAGAAGAAGAAGAAGAAGAAGAAGAAGGAGAAGGAGAAGGAGAAGGAGAAGCAGTAGAAGCAGAAGCAGGAGAAGCAGAAGCAGGAGAAGCAGAAGCAGAAGAAAAAGAATAAGCATAAGAAGCAGAATCAGAGGGAGAAGCAGAAGAAGGAGAAGCAGAAGCAGAAGAAGCAGCAGAAGGCAGAAGCAGAAGCAGAAGAAGATGCAGAAGGAGAAGCAGGAGAAGCAGAAGAAGGAGAAGGAGAAGGCGAAAGAGAAGGATTAGGAGTAGGAGAAGCAAAAGGATAAGCAGAAGCAGAAAGAGACGCAGAAGGAGAAGCAGCACGAGAAGTAGGAGAAGCAGGAGAAGCAGAAGAAACAGAAGACGCAGAAGCAGAATGAGAAGCAGAAGGAGAAATTGAAGCAGAAGCAGAAGCAGAAGGAGAAGCAGAAGCAGAAGAAAGAGAAGGACAAGGAGATAGAGAAGCAAAAGCAGAAGGAGAAGCAGAAGGAGAAGTAGAAGAAACAGAAGAAGCAGACGCAGTAGCAGAAGCAGCAAAAGATGCAGAAGCAGAAGGAGAAGCAGAAGGAAAAGCAGAAGAACGAGAAGGAGAAGGAGAAGGAGAAACAGAAGGAGAAGCAGAAAGAGAAGCAGAAGAAGGAGCAGGAGAAGGAAAAGCAGCAGGAGAAGCAGAAAGAGCAGCAGAAGGAGAAGCAGGAGAAGCAGAAACAGGTGAAGCATAAGCAGAAGAAACAGGAGAAGGACAAGAAGCAGAAGCAGAAGGAGAAGCAGAAAAAGAAGGAAAAGCATAAGGAGAAGCAGGAGAAGCAGAAGAAGCAGCAGCAGGAGAAGCAGAAGCAGAAGAAGCCGAAGAAACAGAAGCAGAACCTGAAGCAGAAGGAGAAGCAGGAGAAGGAGAAGGAGCAGAATCTGGAGAAGCAGAAGGAGAAGCAGAAAGAGAAGCAGACGGAGAGAAGCAGAACGAGAAGCAGGAGAAGCAGAAGAAGAAGAAACAGAAGAAGGAGAAGTACCAGAAGCAGAAGGAGAAGCAGAAGGAGAAGCAGAAAGAGAAGCAGAAACAGAAGGAGAAGCAGAAAGAGAAGGAGGGGAAGCAGAAGAAGCAGAAGCATAAGAATCCGAAGAAGCAGAAGCAGAACTTGAAGCAGGAGAAGTAGAAGAAGCAGAATCTGGAGAAGCAGAAT
>NW_012318702.1:0-1836 GCF_000151885.1 Dipodomys ordii
TGAGGGGAAGCAGAAGAAGCACATGCTTTGTAGAAGCAGAAGCATAAGAATCCGAAGAAGCAGAAGCAGAACCTGAAGCAGAAGGAGAAGCAGGAGAAGCAGAAGAAGCAGAATCTGGAGAAGCAGAAGGAGAAGCAGAAGCAGAAAGAGAAGCAAAAGCAGAAGGAGAAGCAGAAGGAGAAGCAGAACAAACAGAAGAAAAAGAAGCAGTAGCAGAAGAAGCTGAAGATGTAGAAGCAGAAAAAGAAGCACAAGAAATAGCAGAAGAACGAGAAGGAGAAGGAGAAACAGAAGGAGAAGCCGAAGGAGAAGTAAAAAGAGAATCAGGAAAAGCAGAAGAAGCAGAAGCAGACGGAGAATTAGAAGAAGGAGAAGGAGAAGCAGAAGCAGAAGAAGAAGCACAAGGAAAAGCACAAGGAGAAGGAGACGCAGAAGGAGAAACAGGAGAAGCAGAAGAAGCAGAAGCAGAAGGAGAAGAACTAAAGAGAAGAAGTAGAAGCAGAAGAAGCAGAAGCAGATATACAAAGAGAAGCCGACAAAGAAAAGCAGAACGAGAAGCAGGAGAAGGAGAAGAAGCAGAAGCGGGAGAAGCAGAAGAAGAAAAAGAAACAGGAGAAGGAGCAGAAGCCGAAGGAGAAGCAGAAGGAGAAGCAGAAAGAGAAGAAGGAAAAGCAGAAAAAGCAGAAGCAGGAGAAGCAGAAGCAGAAGAAACAGGAGAAGGACAAGAAGCAGAAGCAGAAGCAGAAGGAGAAGCAGAAACAGAAGGAGAAGCAGAAAGAGAAGGAGGGGAAGCAGAAGAAGCACAAGCAGGAGAACCAGAAGCATAAGAATCCGAAGAAGCAGAAGCAGAACCTGAAGCAGAAGGAGAAGCAGGAGAAGCAGAAGAAGCAGAATCTGGAGAAGCAGAATGAGAAGCAGAAGGAGAAGCAGAAGCAGAAAGAGAATCAAAAGCAGAAGGAGAAGCAGAAGAAACAGAAGAAGCAGAGGCAGTAGCAGTTACAGCAGAAGGAGAAGCAGAAGGTAAAGCAGGAAAACAAGAAGGAGAAAGAGAAACAGAAGCAAAAGGAGAAGGAGAATCAGAAAGAGAAGCAAAAGAAGCAAAAGGAGAAGCAGAAGGAGAAACAGAAGCAGAAGAAGCAGCACAAGGAGAAGCAGAAGCAGAAGAAGATGCATAAGGAGAAGCAGGAGAAGCAGAAGAAGCAGAAGCAGAAGGAGAAGTAGAAGTAGGAGAAGGAGAAGGAAGAGTCTCAGAAGCAATAGAAGAAGCAGAAGCAGAAGCAGAAGCAGAATGAGAGGAAGAAAGAGAAGGAGTAGAAGCAGAAGAAGCAGGAAAAGAAGAAGCAGAATAAAGAGAAGAAGAAGAAGAAGAAGAAGAAGAAGAAGAAGAAGAAGAAGAAGAAGAAGAAGAAGAAGAAGAAGAAGAAGAAGAAGAAGAAGAAGAAGAAGAAGAAGGAGAAGGAGAAGGAGAAGGAGAAGCATAAGGAGAAAAAGTAGAAGCAGAAGAAGCAGAAGCAGGAGAAGCAGAAGCAGAAGAAAAAGAATAAGCATAAGAAGCAGAATCAGAGGGAGAAGCAGAAGAAGGACAAGGAGCAGCAGAAGGAGAATCAGAAGGAGAATCAGAAGGAGAAGCAGAAGAAGGAGAAGCAGAAGCAGAAGAAGAAGCAGAAGAAGAAGCAGAAGCAGAAGAAGATGCAGAAGGAGAAGCAGGAGAAGCAGAAGAAGCAGAAGCAGAAGGAGAAACAGAAGTAGGAGAAGGAGAAGGAGAAGGTAGGGCAGCAGAATCAATAGGAGAAGCAGAAGGAGAAGCAGAAACAGAATGAGAAGCAGAAAGAGAAG
>NW_012318703.1:0-1836 GCF_000151885.1 Dipodomys ordii
GCAGAGGAGAAGCAGAAGAAGAAGAAGCAGGAGAAGCAGAATCAGAAGTTAACAGAAGAAGGAGAAGAGCAGAAGCAGAAGCAGACGGAGAAGCAGAAGCAAAAGGAGAAGCAGAAGAAGCAGAAGCTGAAGCAGAAGAAGAAGAAACAGAAAAAGCAGAAGAAGCAGAAGAAGAAGCAGCAGGAGAAGCAGAAGAAGAAGAAGAAGGAGAAGGAGAAAGAGAAGGATTAGGAGTAGGAGAAACAGAAGGATAAGCAGAAGCAGAAAGAGAAGGTGAATGAGAAGGAGAAGCAGGAGAAGCAGAAGAAGCAGAAGCAGGAGAAGCAGAAGCAGAATGAAAAGCAGAAGAAGGACAAATTGAAACAGAAGAAGATGCAGAAGGAGAAGCAGAAGCAGTAGTAGAAGCAGAAGAAGGAGAAGCAGAAGGAGAAGCATAAAGAGAAACAGAAGGAGAAGCAGGAGAAGCAGAAGCAGGAGAAGCAGAATCAGAAGAAATAGAAGAAGGAGAAGAAGCAGAAGCAGAAAGAGAAGTAGAAACAGAAGGAGAAGCAGAAATAGAAGCAGAAGAAGCCGAAGAAGCAAAAGCAGAACCTAAAGCAGAAGGAGCAGCAGGAGAAGCAGAAGAAGCAGAATCTGGAGAAGAACCAGGAGAACCAGAAGGAGAAGCAGAAGCAGAAAGAGAAGCAAAAGCAGAAGGAGAAGCAGAAGAAGCAGAATCAGTAGGAGAAGAAGCTGAAGATGCAGAAGATGCAGAATCTAGGAAGAGAAGCAGAAGGAATAGCAGAAGAAAGAGAAGGAGAAATAGAAGGAAAAGCAGAAGGAGAAGTAGGAAAAGCAGAAGAAACAGAAGCAGACGGAGAAGCAAAAGAAGGAGAAGGAGAAGCCGGAGCAGAAGAAGAAGCAGAAGGAAAAGCACAAGCAGAAGGAGATGCAGAAGGAGAAGCAGGAAATGCAGAAGACGCAGAAGGAGAAGGAGAAGAAGAAGGAGAAGAATCAGAATCAGAAGAAGCAGAAGCGAAATAGAAAGAGAAGCCGACGAAGAGAAGCAGAACGAGAAGCAGGAGAAGCAGAAGAAGCACAAGCGGGAGAAGCAGAAGAAGAAGAAACAGAAGAAGAAGGAGCAGAAGCAGAAGGAGAAGCAGAAGGAGAAGCAGAAAGAGAAGCAGGAAAAGCAGAAGAAGCAGAAGCAGGAGAAGCAGAAGGAGAAGAAACAGGAGAAGGACAAGAAGCAGAAAGAGAAGCAGTAGAAGCAGAAGAGGTAGGAAAAGCAGAAGCAGAAGAAAGAGAAGAAGAAGACGAAGAAGAAGAAGAAGAAGCAGCAGCATAAGGAGAAGCATAAGGAGAAGCATAAGGAGAAGTATAAGGAGAAGCAGTAGAAGCAGAAGAAGCAGAAGCAGGAGAAGCTGAAGCAGAAGAAAAAGAATAAACAAAAGAAGCAGAAGCAGAAGCATTGAGAGAAGCAGAAGAGGAGAAAGTGAAAGAGCAGCAGAAGGAGAAGCAGAAGCAGAAAGAGAAGCATAAACAGAAGGAGAACAAGAAGGAGAAGCAGGAGAATCAGAAGAAGCAGAAAGAGAAGTAGAAGAAGGAGAAGCAGAAGTAGAATCAGAAGAAGCAGAAGAAGAAGAAGAAGAAGAAGAAGAAGAAGAAGAAGAAGAAGAAGAAGAAGAAGAAGAAGAAGAAGAAGAAGAAGAAGAAGAAACAGAAGCAAAAGAAACGGAAGAAGGAGAAGAGCAGAAGCAGAAGCAGAAGGAGAAGCAGAAGCAGAAGGAGAAGCAGAAAGAGAAGCAGGAGAAGCAGAAGAAGCAGGAGAAGCAGAAGCAGAAGAAACAGGAGAAG
>NW_012318704.1:0-1836 GCF_000151885.1 Dipodomys ordii
GCAGAAGCAGAAGCAGAAGCAGAAGAAGAATAAGAAGAATGTTTGAAGAAGAAGAAGAAGAAGAAGAAGAAGAAGAAGAAGAAGAAGAAGAAGAAGAAGAGGAGGAGGAGGAGGAGGAAGAATCAGAAGAAAGAGAAGAATGAAAAGCAGAAGGAGAAGGAGAAGCAGAAGCAGAAGGAGAAGTAGAAGAAGGAGAAGGAGAAGGAAAAGCAGAAATAGAAGAAGAAGAAGAAGAAGAAGAAGAACAAGAACAAGAACAAGAAGAACAAGAAGAAGAAGAAGAAGAAGAAGAAGAAGAAGAAGAAGAAGAAGAAGAAGAAGAAGAAGAAGAAGAAGACGAAGAAGAAGAAGAGGAAGATTCAGAAAAGGAGAAGCAGAATGAGAAGCAGAAGGAGAAGGAGAAGCAGGAAAATCAGAAGAAGGAGAAGCAGAAGAAGCAGAAGGGGAAGCAGACAAGGAGAAGCAGAACAAGGAGAAGCAGAAGCAGAAGGAGATACAGAAGGAGAAGCAGAAGTAGAAGGAGAAGCACAAGCAGAATGAGAAGCAGAAGAAGGAGAAATAGAAGGATAAAGAGAAGGATTAGGAGTAGGAGAAGCAGAAGGATAAGCAGAAGCAGAAAGAGAAGCAGAAGGAGAAGAAGAAGGAGAAGCAGAAGGAGCAGAAGAAGAAGAAGCAGGAGAAGCAGAAGAATAAGAAACAGAAGAAGCAGAAACAAAAGCAGAATGACAAGCAGAAGAAGGAGAAATTGAAGCAGAAGGTGAAGGAGAGGCAGAAGAATAAGGAGAATCAGAAGAAGGAGAAGGAGAAGGATAAGCAGAAATAGAAGAAGAAGAAGAAGAAGAAGAAGAAGAAGAAGAAGAAGAAGAAGAAGAAGAAGAAGAAGAAGAGGAAGAATCAGAAGAAGGAGAAGCAGAAGAAGCAGAAGGAGAAGGAGAAGCAGAGCAGAAGGAGAAGTAGAAGAAGCAGCAACAGAAGTAGAAGATGGAGAAGGAGAAGTAGAATAAGTAGAAGGAGAAGGAGGAGCAGAAATAGAAGAAGAAGAAGAAGAAGAAGAAGAAGGAGAAGAAGAAGAAGAAGAAGAAGAAGAAGAAGAAGAAGAAGAAGAAGAAGAAGAAGAAGAAGAAGAAGAAGAAGAAGAAGAAGAAGAAGGAGAAGGAGAAGGAGAAGCAGAGGGAGAAGGAGAAGGAGAAGCAGAGGGAGAAGCAGAGGGAGAAGCAGGAGAAAAAGAAGGCGAAGGAGAAAGAGAAGGATTAGGAGTAGGAGAAATAGAAGGATTGAGGAGAAGAAGAAGGAGAAGCAGAAGAAGCAGAAGCATGAGAAGCAGAAGAAGCAGAATGAGAAGCAGAAGAAGGAGAAATTGAAGCAGAAGCAGAAGGTAGACGCAGACGCAGAAGGCGACGCAGAAGAAGCAGAAAGCAGACGCAGAAGAATAAGTAGCAGAAGCAGAAGGAGCATCAGCAGCAGCAGCAGCAGCAGCAGCAGCAGCAGAAGAAGAAGAAGAAGAAGAAGAAAAAGAAGAAGAAGAAGAAGAAGAAGAAGAAGAAGAAGAAGAAGAAGAAGAAGAAGAGGAAGAAGAAGAAGAAGAAGAAGAAGAAGAAGAAGAAGAAGAAGAAGAAGAAGAAGAAGAAGAAGAAGAAGAAGAGGAAGATTCAGAAGAAGGAGAAGCAGAATGAGAAGCAGAAGGAGAAGGAGAAGGAGAAGCAGGAAAATCAGAAGAAGGAGAAGCAGAAGAAGCAGAAGGGGAAGCAGACAAGGAGAAGCAGACAAGGAGAAGCAGAACAAGGAGAAGCAGAAGCAGAAGGAGATACAGAAGGAGAAGCAGAAGGAGAAGGAGAA
>NW_012318705.1:0-1836 GCF_000151885.1 Dipodomys ordii
TCTTCTTCTTCTTCTTCTTCTTCTTCTTCTTCTTCTTCTTCTTCTTCTTCTGTTTCTTCTGATTCTACTTCTGCTTCTCCTTCTTCTACTTCTCTTTCTGTTTCTACTTCTGCTTCTTCTGCTTCTCCTGCTTCTCCGTTTGTTCTCCTTCTGTTCCTGCTTCTCTTTCTGCTTCTGCTTCTCCTTCTGCTTCTGCTTCTCCTTCTCCTTCTTCTGCTTCTCCCACTGCTTCTGCTTCTGCTTATTTTGCTTATTCTATTTCTTCTGCTTCTCCTGCATCTACTGCTTCTCCTTATGCTTCTCCTTATGCTTCTCCTTCTTCTTCTTCTTCTTTTTCTTCTTCTTCTTCTTCTTCTTCTTCTTCTTCTTCTTCTTCTTCGTCTTCTTCTTCTTCTTCTCCTCTTTCTTCTGCTTCTCCTGGTTTTTCTGCTTCTACTGCTTCTCTTTTTGCTTCTCATTCTGCTTCTGCTTCTCCTTCTGCTTCTCCTATTGCTTCTGCTGCCCTTCCTTCTCCTTCTCCTTCTCCTACTTCTGTTTCTCCTTCTGCTTCTGCTGCTTCTCCTGCTTCTCCTTCTGCATCTTCTTCTGCTTCTGCTTCTGCTGCTTCTTCTGCTTCTGCTTCTCCTTCTTCTGCTTCTCCTTCTGCTTCTCCTTCTGCTTCTCCTTCTCCTTCTGCTCCTTCTCCTTCTTCTGCTTCTCCCTCTGATTCTGCTTCTTTTGCTTATTCTTTTTCTTCTGCTTCTGCTTCTCCTGCTTCTGCTTCTTCTGCTTCTCCTTATGCCTCTCCTTTTCCTCCTCCTCCTCCTCCTCCTCCTCTGTCATCTCTGTCTCTGGTCTCCTCCTGCTCCTCCTCCTTCTTGTTCTTCTTCTTGTTCTTCTTGTTCTTGTTCTTGTTCTAGTTCTTGTTCTTCTTCTTCTTCTTCTTCTTCTTCTTCTTCTTCTTCTTCTTCTTCTTCTTCTTCTTCTTCTTCTTCTTCTTCTTCTTCTTCTTCTTCTTCCTCTTCTTCTTCTTCTTCTTCTTCTTCTTCTTCTTCTTCTTCTTCTTCTTCTTCTTCTTCTTCTTCTTCTTCTTCTTCTTCTTCTTCTTCTTCTTCTTCTTCTTCTTCTTCTTCTCTTTCTTCTGCTTCTTCTTTTCCTGCTTCTTCTGCTTCTACTGCTTCTCTTTCTGCTTCTCATTCTGCTTCTGCTTCTCCTCTGCTTCTCCTATTTCTTCTGCGGCTCTTCCTTCTCCTACTTCTACTTCTCCTTCTGCTTCTGCTTCTTCTGCTTCTCCTGCTTCTCCTTCTGCATCTACTTCTGCTTCTGCTTCTCCTTCTGCTGCTTCTTCTGCTTCTGTTTCTCCTTCTGCTTCTCCTTCTGCTTCTTCTGCTTCTGCTTCTCCTTCTGCTTCTTCTGCTTCTCCTTCTGATTCTCCTTCTGCTTCTCCTTCTGTTTCTCCTTCTCCTTGTCGTTCTTCTGCTTTTCTTTCTGTTTCTCCTTCTGCTTCTGCTGCAACTGCTACTGCTTCTTCTGTTTCTTCTGAGTCTCCTTCTGCTTTTGATTCTCTTTCAGCTTCTGCTTCTCCTTCAGCTTCTCATTCAGCTTCTCCAGATTCTGCTTCTTCTGCTTCTCCTGCTTCCGCTTTTGCTTCAGGTTTTCCTTCTGCTTCTACGGATTCTTATGCTTCTGCATCTCCTGCTTCCCCTCTTCCGCTTCCCCTCCTCATTACGCTTCTCCTTCAAATCAGCATATCAAGCATTCACATCATCTGCTATCCTGCTTATCTCTCAACTTCTCCTTCCCACTTCCTTCTCCTTCAGCATCGGCTCCTTCACCGTCTTCTGATCCTATCCTCTG
>NW_012318706.1:0-1836 GCF_000151885.1 Dipodomys ordii
CTGGTTTTAGTCCATGTAGTAATATGACAAAACTATGTATATCTGTAACAATATGTGTAGGGTTTGTTGTGTGCTGCGAAGCATCTCTATTTATGCTGGTTAGGGTTGATTATTAGTGGTGGAGTTGGGTGTGGGTTAATAATGTTATATGGAAGTTCTTATATAGGATTGATAGTATTCTAATTTATTTGGGTGGAATATTGGTAGTATTTGGTTATACTACTGCAATAGCTACAGAGGAGTATCCTGAAGCTTGAAGTTCTAATATTTGACTATGAATGTTGCTTTTATTAGGGGTAATTATAGAGGCTATGTTAGTAGTTTATGTGCTTGGAGATGAGGGAGTAAATGTGTTAGATAATGTATATGATGTGGATGAGTGGGTTGTATTTGATAATGATGAGATAGTTTTAGTTCGAGAAGATTCTGTAGGTGTTGGAGCTATATATAGTTATGGAAGTTGGTTGATGGTTGTAGCGGGGTGGTCATTGTTTGTTGGTGTATTTATTATTGTGGAGGTGACTCGTGGGGTTTAGGTAGATATAAGAATTAGGACTAGAATAGATAGAAGGAATGATAGGAAATAGATTGCGATTAGTCCTTTATGGTTTGATGAGGAGGAGGATGCTGATTGTTGTAATGAGCTAATAAGTTTAGGCATAGATTTTTCTGTTCAGATATAATCTAGTGTTGAAGTAGCTATTTTTTGATTGAAAGATAGGTTAGAAAATGGGATGTAACGATGTACAATTAATGGAAAATAGCCTAGCATGTTAGAGAAGTTATAGTGATATGAATTTGGATAGAGTTTTAGGTAGAGTGTTATAGAATTTAGTTCTAATGCGATTACAAATCCTGTGATTGTGATGATGAGGGCTGTTAGTTTAATTATAGTTGGTATAGTCATGATTGGTGTATTAATTGGATTAATAAAGTTTGAAATAATATATCCTGCGAAGATGCTGCCGAGTAAGAGTCGTAAAATTGGATAAATCAAGTTAGGGTGATTTCGTTAATTGGGGTTATAGGTTGGAATCGTGGGTAGTTTGTAAGGACAAAGAAGATGATTCGTGTGCTGTAGGCCGCAGTAAGTGAGGTTGCAATTAGGGTAATGATTAGGGCTCAGGCGTTTGTATACGACGTGTTTATTGCTTCAATAATTAGGTCTTTAGAGTAAAATCCTGTGAGGAAAGGCATACCTGTTAATGCTAAGCTGCCGATGATTAGAGCTGAAGTGGTAAATGGAAGTAATTTGGCTATTCCTCCTATTTTTCGGATATCTTGTTCATCATTTAGGCTATGGATAATAGATCCAGAACACATGAATAACATAGCTTTGAAGAAAGCATGTGTACAGATATGGAGGAATGCTAAATATGGTTGGTTAATTCCTAGAGTCACTATTATTAATCCCAGTTGACTAGAAGTTGAGAATGCGATAATTTTTTTAATATCATTCTGTGTAAGAGCACAAATTGCTGTGAATAGAGTTGTTAGGGCTCCAATACATAAGATAATGGTTAATATCGTTTGATTATTTTCGATTATAGGATGAAAACGAATTAAGAGAAAAATTCCTGCGACTACTATAGTGCTAGAGTGAAGTAATGCAGATACGGGTGTTGGGCCTTCTATAGCTGAGGGTAATCAAGGGTGTAGGCTGAATTGGGCAGATTTTCCTGTGGCTGCTAGAATAAGTCCTAAAATAGGAATATTTGAGTTTGTAGTTATTGAGAAGATTTGTTGAAAGTCTCATGAGTTGTAATTGGAGAATAGTCAAGCTATTGTTAAGACAAATCCAATGTCTCCAATACGATTGTAGATAATGGCTTGTGA
>NW_012318707.1:0-1836 GCF_000151885.1 Dipodomys ordii
GGGGGACACTACGGGGGACAGAGCGGGACACAGCTGGTTCCACAGGGAAGACACAGCGGGACACAGCTGCGACACATTTTGGACTCAGCAGGGTCACAGTGGGACACAGCGGGACACAGCGGGGGACACTGCGGGACTCAGCGGGGGACACAGCGAGGACCCAGCGGGACCCATCGGGACACAGCTTCGATACAGCAGAGACACTGCGGGACACAGCGGGTTACACAGCTGGGGACACAAAGGGACACATCGGGGGACACAGGATGACAAAGCGGAACACAGTGTGGGACACAGCGTGGTACAAAGCGGGACACAGCGGGACACAGCGGGACACAGCGGGACCCAGCAGGGACACAGCAGTAGACACAGCGGGACACAGCGCGGGACAAAGCGGGACACAGCGGGACCCAGCAGGGACACAGCAGTAGACACAGCGGGTACACAGCGGGACACAACAGGGTACACAGCTGGGGACACAAAGGGACACATCGGGGGACACACCGAGGACACAGTGAAACAAAGTGTGGGACACAGCGAGGACACAGCGGGACACAGTGGGACACAGCGGGACACAGCAGGGACACAGCAGTAGACACAGCGGGGACACAGCGGGAATCAGCGGGGGACCCAGCAGTACACAGCGGGACACGGCGGGACACAGCGCAACACTGCGTGGGACACAGCAGGACACAGAGGGGGACACAGAGGGGTACACAGCGGGACACAGCGGGGAACACAGCGAGGACACAGCGGGACACTGCTTTGATACACAGCGGGTACACAGCGGGACACAACAGGGTACAGAGCTGGGGACACAAAGGGACACATCGGGGGACACACCGAGGACACAGTGGAACACAGCATGGGACACAGCAAGGACACAGCGGGACACAGTGGGACACAGCGGGACACAGCAGGGACACAGCTGTAGACACAGCGGGACACAGCGGGGGACACAGCAGGACACAGCGAGGACACAGCGGGACACAGCGGGACACAGCTTCGATACAGCAGGGACACAGCGGGACACAGCAGGGTACACAGCTGGGCAAACAAAGGGACACATTGGGGAACACAGCGAGGACACAGGGGAACACAGCGTGGGACACAGCGAGGACACAGCGGGACACAGAGGGACACAGCAGGGACACAGCATTAGACACCGCGGGTCACAGCGGGGGACACAGCGGGACACAGCGGCTGACACAGCGAAGACACAGCGGGACACAGCGGGGCACACAGCGAGGACACAGCGGGACATAGCGGGGGACACAGCGGGACACAGCAGGGGACACAGCATAACACAGTGCGGGACAGAGCGTGGGACACAGCGAGACACAGCGGGGACCAAGCTGGACACAGCGGGGTACACAGCGGGACACAGCGGGGACACAGCGGGGACACAGCAGGACACAGCGGGTCCCAGCAGGGACACAGCGGGACACAGCGGGACACAGCGGGGGACACAGCGGGACACAGCGGGGGACAGAGCAGGGACACAGCATTGGTCACAGCGGGACACAGCGGGGGACAGAGCGGGACACAGCATTGGTCACAGCAGGACACAGCGGGGGACCGAGCGGGACACAGCGGGGGACACAGCTGGACCCAGCAGGGGACACAGTGGGACACAGCGGGGGACACAGAGGGAAACAGAGGGACACAGCGAGGGCAACGCGGGGGACACAGCGTGGGAAACAGCGGGACACAATGGGGACACAGCAGGGACACAGCGGGACACAGTGGGAAACAGCGGGGGACACAGCGGGACACAGCAGGGGACACAGCGAGGACACAGCGGGACACAGCAGGGGACACAGCGAGGACACAGCAGGA
>NW_012318708.1:0-1836 GCF_000151885.1 Dipodomys ordii
ACTGCACGGACACAGTGGTACAAAGCGGGGGACACAGCGGGGACTCAGTGGGGGACACAGCGGGGACTCAGCGGGGGACACAGCGGGGGACAAAGCGGGACACCACGGAACACAGCGGGTCACAGTGGGAAACAGCGGTGACCCTGTTGGCACACAGCGGGACCCAGTGGGGGACACAGCGGGACACAGCGGGGACTCACCCGGGGACACAGCGAAGGACAAACTGGGACACCACGGGACACAGTGGGACACAGCGGGACACAGTGGGGACACTGCGGGAACATAGCGGGACACAGCGGGGGACACAGGGGGACACAGCGGGACACAGCAGGGACAGAGCGGGACACAGCAGGACACAGCGGGGACACTGCGGGAACATAGCGGGACACAGCGGGGTACACAGCAGGACACAGCAGTGGACACAGCGGGAACACAGCTGGACACAGCGGGGTACACAGTGGGACACAGGGGGCACACAGTGGGGACACAGCGGGGGACACAGCGGGACACAGCGGGTCACAGCGGGGGACACAGCAGGGGACACAGCGGGGGACAGCAGAGGACAGAGAGGGGACACAGCGGACACAGCGGGGTACACAGAGGGACACAGCGGGCACACAGTGGGGACACAGCGGGACAAAGCAGGACACAGCGGGGACAGAGCAGGACAGAGCGTGACACAGCGAGGACACATTGGGACACAGCGGGACACAGAGGAACTCAGCGGGAGACACAGCAGTACACAGCGGGAAACAGTGTGACACACCGGGGAGACAGCAGGGACACAGTGGGGGACACAGCACGACACAGCGGGTCAAAGCAGGGGGACACAGCGGGACACAGCGGGGGACAAAGCAGGAGACAGCGAGGGACCAAGCGAAGACCCAGCTGGACACAGCGGGGTACACAGCGGGACACAGCAGGGGACAAAGCGGGACACAGCGGGTCACAGTGGGGGACACAGCGGGACACAGCGGGGGACACAGAGGGGTACACAGTGGGACACAGCCGGGAAACACAGCGTGGACACAGCAAGACACAGCGGGACACAGCGGGACACAGCGGGACACAGCGGGGGACACAGTGGGACACAGCGGAGACACAGCAGGACACAGCGGGACACAGCGGGGGACACAGCGGTACACAGCTTGGGACACAGCGAGGACAAAGCGGGACACAGCGGGACACAGCGGGGACACAGCAGGGACACAGCAGGGACACAGCGGGGGACACAGCGGGGGACACAGCGGGACACAACGGGGAACACATTGAGGACCCAGCGGGACCCAGCAGGACACAGCGTCGATACAGAAGGGACACAGCGCGGTACACAGCTGAGGACACAACGGGACACATCGGTGGACACAGCGAGGACACAGCGGGACACAGCGGGGACACTGCGGGAACATAGCGGGACACAGCGGGTACAGAGCGGGACACAGCGGGGTCACAGAGTGGTACACAGCGGGACACATCGGGAAACAAAGCGAGGTCACAGCGGGGGACAATGCGGGACAACACGGAACACAGTGTGACACAGCGGGACACAGCGGGACACAGCGGGACACAGCGGGGGACACAGAGGGGAACAGCAGAGGACAGAGAGGGGACACAGCGGGACACAGCGGGTACACAGCTGGACACAGCGGGGTACACAGAGGGACACAGCGGGCACACAGCGGGGACACAGCGGGACACAACGGGACACAGAGGGGACACAGTGGGACACAGCGGGACAAAGCGGCAGACACAGCGGGACACAGCAGGCACACAGCGGACACAGCGGGACACAGCGGGACACAGCGGGGACAGAGCGGGACACAGCCGGACACTGCG
>NW_012318709.1:0-1836 GCF_000151885.1 Dipodomys ordii
CGTTCTTCTGCTATTTCTTGTGCTTCTTTTTCTGCTTTTACATCTTCAGCTTCTTCTGCTACTGCTTGTGTTTCTTCTGCTTCTCCTTCTGATTTTGCTTCTCTTTCTGCTTCTGCTTCTCCTTCTGCTTCTGCAGATTCTGCTTCTTCTGCTTCTTCTTCTGCTTCACGTTCTGCTTCTGCTTCTTCGGATTCTTATGCTTCTGCTTCACCTGCTTCTGCTTCTTCTGATTCCCCTCCTTTTCTTTCTGCTTCTCCTTCTGTTTCTGCTTCTCCTTCTCCTTCTGCTTCTTCTCCTTTTTCTGTTTCTTCTGCTTCTGCTTCTCCTGCTTCTGCTTCTCCTGCTTCTCGTTCTGCTTCTCTTTCTGCTTTTCTTTCTGCTTCTCCTTCTCCTTCTTCTTCTTCTCCTTTTGCTTCTGCTTCAATTTCTCCTTCTGCTTCTCATTCTGCTTCTGCGTCTTCTGTTTCTTCTGCTTCTCCTGCTTCTGCTTCTCCTGCTTCTCCTACTTTTCGTGCTGCTTTTTCTTCTGCGTCTCTTTCTGCTTCTGCTTATCCTTTTGCTTCTACTACTCCTAATCCTTCTCTCTCGCCTTCTCCGTCTTCTTCTTCTGCTTCTCCTGCTGCTTCTGCTTCTGCTTATTCTACTATTTCTGATTCTTCTGCTTCTGCTTCAGATTGTGCTTCTTCTGTTTCTCCTTCTGCTTCAGATTCTGCTTCTGCTTCTTCGGATTCTTCTGTTTCTTCTGCTTCTGCTTCTCCTGCTTCTTCTGCTTCTCCTGCTTCTCTTTCTGCTTCTCCTTCTGCTTCTGCTTCTCCTTCTGCTTCTGCTTCTGCTCTTCTCCTTCTTCTGTTTCTTTTCCTTCTGTTTCTTCTGCTTCTTATTCTTCTGTTTCTTCTGATTCTACTTCTGCTTCTTCTGATTCTCCTGCTTCTCCTTTTGTTGTCCTTCTGTTTCTGCTTCTCTTACTGCTTCTGCTTCTCCTTCTGCTGCTCCTTCTCCTTCTGCTTCTGCTTCTCCCAGTGCTTCTTCTTCTGCTTCTTTTGCTTATTCTTTTTCTTCTGCTTCTGCTTCTCCTGCTTCTTCTTCTTCTCCTTCTACTGCTTCTCCTTCTACTGCTTCTCCTTATGCTTCTCCTTATGCTTCTCCTTATGCTTCTCATTATGCTTCTCCTTATGCTTCTTCTTCTTCTTCTTCTTCTTCTTCTTCTTCTTCTTCTTCTTCTTCTTCTTCTTCTTCTCTTTCCTCTGCTTCTGCCTTTCCTGCTTCTTCTGCTTCTACTGCTTCTCTTTCTGCTTCTCATTCTGCTTCTGCTTCTCCTTCTGCTTCTCCTATTGCTCCTGCTGCCCTTCCTTCTCCTTCTCCTTCTCCTACTTCTGCTTCTCCTTCTGCTTTTGCTTCTTCTGCTTCTCCTGCTTCTCCTTCTGCATCTTCTTCTGCTTCTGCTTCTCCTTCTGCATCTTCTTCTGCTTCTGCTTCTCCTTCTTCTGCTTCTCATTCTGCTGCTCCTTCTGCTTCTCGTTCTGCTTCTGATTCTCCTTCTGCTCTTCCTACTCCTAATCCTACTCTTTCTCCTTCTCCTTCTTCTTCTTCTGCTTCTCCTTCTGCTTCTGCTACTGCTTCTTCTGCTTGTTCTGTTTCTTCTGCTTCAGGTCCTGCTTCTTCTTCTTCAGCTTCTTCTGTTTCTTGTGCTTCTGCTTCTCCTGCTACTGCTTCTTCTCCTTATCTTTCTCCTTCTGCTTCTGCTTCTTCTTCTGCTCCTTCTCCTTCTCGTTCTTCTTCTTCTTCTTCTTCTTCTTCTTCTTCTTCTTCTTCTTCTTCTTCTTCTTCTTCTTCTTC
>NW_012318710.1:0-1836 GCF_000151885.1 Dipodomys ordii
TCTGTGTCCCTCTGTGTCCAGCTCTGTCCCTGTTGTGTGTCCGCTGTGCCCCGCTGTGTACCCTTCTGTGTCCAGCTGTGTCCCCTCTGTGTCCCGCTGTGTCCCTTCTCTTTCCCCCGCTGTCCACCGCTGTGTCCCCCGGCTGTGTCCCGCAGTGTCCCCGCTGTGTCCCGCTGTGTCCTACTGTGTCCCGTGGTGTCCCGCTTTTTCCCCTCTATGTCCTCTGCTGAGTCCCCTCTGTGTCCCCGCTGTGTCCAGCTGTGTCCTCGCTGTGTCCTCCGCTGTCTCCTGCTTTGTCCCACGCTGTGTCCTACTGTGTCCCACTGTGTCCCTGCTGTGTCCCGCTGTGTCCCGCTGTGTCCCCCGCTGTGTCATGCTGGGTCCTGCTGTGTCCCCGCTGTGTCCCTGCTGTGTCCGGCTGTGTCCCCCGCTGTGTCCCGCTGGGTCCCGCTGTGTCCCCCGCTGTGTCCCGCTGTGTCCCCGCAGGTTCACCGCTGTTTCACGCTGTGTCCTGCTGTGTTCGGTGGTGTCCCGCTTTGTCCTCCGCTGTGTCCCACTGTGTCCACTGCTGGGTCCCCCTGGGTCCCCGCTGGGTCCCGCTGTGTCTCGCTGTTTCCCGCTGTGTCCTCGCTTTGTCCCATGCTGTGTTCCGCTGTGTCCTCCCTGTGTCCCCCGCTGTGTCCCGCTGTGTCACCCGCTGTGCCCCGCAGTGTCCCGCTGTGTCCCGCTGTGTCCCACTGTGTCCTGTGGTGTCCCGCTTTGTCCCCTGCTATGTCCCCAGCTGAGCCCCCTCTGTGTCCCCGCTGTGTCCCGCTGTGTCCCCCGCTGTGTCCCGCTGTGTCCCCCGCTGTGTCCTGCTGTGTCCCGCTGTGTCCTGCTTTGTCCCGCTGTGTCCCCGCTGTGTCCCCGCTGTGTCCCGCTGTGTCCTGCTGGGTCCCGCTGTGTCCCCGCTGTGTCCCCGCTGTTTCCCGCTTTGTCCCCCTGCTGTGGCCCCCCCTGAACCACCTTTGTGTCCCCGCTGTGTCCCGCTGTGTCCTCGCTGTGTCCGCCTCTGTCTCCCGCTCTGTCCACCGCTGTGTCTCACGCTTTGCCCCCGCTGGGTCCCGCTGTGTCCCGCTCTGTTCCCCACTGTGTCCCCCGCTGAGTCCTCTATGTGTCACCACTGTGTCCCGCTGTGTCCTCCCTGTGTCCCCTGCTATCTCCCGCTTTGTCCCACGCTGTGTCCCGCTGTGTTCTGCTGTGTCCTCACTGTGTCCCACGCTGTGTCCTGCTGTGTTCCCGCTGTGTCCCAAGCTGTGTCCCGCTGTGTGCCACGCTGTGTCCTGCTGGGTCCCGCTGTGTCCACGCTGAGTCCCCGTTGTGTCCTCGCTGTGGTCCCCGCTGTTTCTCGCTGTGTCCCCCGCTGTGTCCCGCTGTGTCTACTGCTGTGTCCCCACTGTGTCCCTCTGTGTCTCGCTGTGTCCCGCTGTGTCCTCGCTGTTTCCCACGCTGTGTTCTTCTGTGTCCTCGCTGTGTCCCCCGCTGTGTCCCGTTGTGTACCCAGTTGTGTACCCCGCTGTGTCCCGCTGTGTCCCCACTGTATGGACGCTGTGTCCCGCTTGGTCCCGCTGTGTCCTCGCTGTGTTCCTCGCAGTGTCCCGCTGTTTACTCCTCTGTGTCCCCCGCTGTGTCCCGCTGTGTCCCACTGTGTACTGCTGTGTCCCCCGCTGAGTCCCGCTGTGTCCCCGTTGTGTCCCAATGTGTCCTCGCTGTGTCCCGTGCTGGGTCCCGCTGTGTCCCCCCTGTGTCCCCCGCTGTGTCCCCCGCTGTGTCCCCCACAGTGTCAGCGCTGTGTCC
>NW_012318711.1:0-1835 GCF_000151885.1 Dipodomys ordii
CTCCCTCTGCTTCTGCTTCTTATGCTTCTTCTTGTTCTTCTGCTTCTGCTTCTCCTGCATCTGCTTCTTATGCTTCTACTGCATCTTCTTCGCTTCGCTTCTTCGCTTCTATTTCTCTTTCGCTTCGCTTCTCCGCTTGTTTTTCTGCTTCTTCTGCTGCTTCTCCTTCTGCTGCTTCTTCTACTTCTCCATCTGCTTCTCTTTTTGCTTCTCTTTCTGCTTCTGCTTCTTCTGTTTCTCCTGCCTGAATTTCTGGTTCTACTTGTTCTCCTGCTTCTCCTTCTGCTTTTGCTTCTACTTCTGCTTCTGTTTCTGCTTCTTCTGCTTCTTCTCTTTCAGCTTCTCCTGCTTCTGCTTCTCGTGCTTCTCCTGCTTCTCTTTCTGCTTCTCATTCCGCTTCGGCTTCTCCTTCTGCTTCTGCTTCTCCTCCTTCTCCTTCTCCTACTTCTGCTTCTCCTTCAGCTTCTGCTTCTTCTGTTTCTCCTGCTTCTCCTTCTGCTTGTGCTTGTCCTTATGCTCCTTCTTCTTCTTCTGCTTCTCCTTCTCCTTCTTTTGCTTCTGCTTCTTCTGCTTTTCCTGCTTCTCCTTCTGCTTCTGCTACTTCTGCTTCTCCTGCTTCTCCTTCTGCATCTTCTTCTGCTTCTCCTTCTCCTTCTTCTGCTTCTCCTTCTGATTCTCCTTCTGCTTCTTCTTCTTCTGCTTTACCTGCTTCTCTTTCTGCTTCTCTTTCTGCTTCTCTTTCAGTTTCTCCTTCTCCTTCTTGTTCTTCTGCTTTTCCTTCGGCTTCTCCTTCTGCTTCAGCTACAACTGCTACTGCTTCTACTTCTTCTGTTTCTTCTGCTCCTCCTTCTGCTTTTGATTCTCTTTCTGCTTCTGCTTCTCCTTCAGCTTGTCATTCTGCTTCTCCAGATTCTGCTTCTCCTGCTTCTCCTGCTTCTCCTTCTGCTTCAGGTTCTGCTTCTGCTTCTTCGGATTCTTATGCTTTTGCTTCTCCTGCTTCTGCTTCTTTTGCTTCCCCTCCTTCTCTTTCTGCTTCTCCTTCTGTTTCTGCTTCTCCTTCTGCTTCTTGTCCTTCTCCTGATTCTTCTACTTCTGCTTCTCCTGTTTCTGCATCTCCTGCGTCTCCTTCTGCTGCTCTTTCTGCTTCTCCGGCTGCTTTTCCGTCTCCTGCTCGTTCTTCTGCTTCTCTTTCTGCTTCTCCTTCTGTTTCTCCTTCTCCTTCTCGTTCTTCTGCTTTTCCTTGTGCTTCTCCTGCTTCTGCATCTTCTGCTTCTTCTGCTACTGCCTCTGCTTCTTCTGTTTCTTCTGCTTCTCCTTCTGCTTCTCCTGTTTTTGCATCTCTTTCTGTTTCTGCTTCTCCTTATGGTTCTCCTTCTTCTCCAGATTCTGCTTCTTCTGCTTCTCCTGCTTCTCCTACTTCTCGTGCTGCTTCTCTTTCTGAGTCTCTTTCTGCTTCTGCTTATCCTTTTGCTTCTCCTACTCCTAATCCTTCTCTTTCGCCTTCTCCTTCTTCTTCTTCTTCTTCTTCTTCTTCTTCTTCTTCTTCTTCTTCTTCTTCTTCTTCTTCTTCTTCTTCTTCTTCTTCTTCTTCTTCTGCTTTTCCTGCTGCTTCTGCTTCTGCTTATTCTAATATTTCTCTTTCTTCTGCTTCTTCTTCAAATTGAGATTCTTCTGTTTCTCCTGCTTCAGATTCTGATTCTGCTTCTTCAGCTACTCCTGTTTCTGCTGCTTCTGCTTCTACTACTTCTACTGCTTCTCATATCAGCATCTTCTTCTGCTTCTGCTCCTCCACCTTCTACTGTTACTATTGCTACAGCTTCTTCTGCTTCTTCTTC
>NW_012318712.1:0-1835 GCF_000151885.1 Dipodomys ordii
TTCTGCTTATTCTACTATTTCTGTTTCTTCTGCTTCTGCTTCAGATTGTGCTTCTTCTGTTTCTCCTGCTTCAGATTCTTCTTCTGCTTCTTCGGCTTCTCCTGTTTCTTCTGCTTCTGCTTCTCCTGCTTCTTCTGCTTCTCCTGCTTCTCTTTCTGCTTCTCCTTCTGCTTCTCCTTCTCCTTCTGCTTCTTCTTCTGCTCTTCCCCTTTTTCTGTTTCTTTTGCTACTGTTTCTTCTTCTGCTGCTGCTTCTTCTTCTTCTTCTTCTTCTTCTTGTTCTTCTTCTTCTTCTTCTTCTTCTGTTTCTTCTGATTCTACTTCTGCTTCTCCTTCTTCTCCTCTTTCTGCTTCTACTTCTACTTCTTCTGATTCTCCTGTTTCTCGTTCTTCTTCTCCTTCTGTTTCTGCTTCTCTTTCTGCTTCAACTTCTCCTTCTGCTGCTCCTTCTACTTCTCCTTCTTCTGCTTCTCCCACTGCTTCTGCTTCTGCTTCTTTTGCTTATTCTTTTTCTTCTGCTTCTGCTTCTCCTGCTTCTGCTTCTTCTGCTTCTACTGCTTCTCCTTTTGCTTCTCCTTATGCTTCAAGTTCTGCTTCTGCTTCTTTTCCTTCTCCTGTTTCTTCTGCTTCTGCTTCTCCTGTTTCTGCATCTCCTGCTTCTCCTTCTGCTGCTCTTTCTGCTTCTCCTGCTGCTTTTCCTTCTCCTGGTCCTTCTTCTGCTTCTCTTTCTGCTTCTCCTTCTGTTTCTCCTTCTCCTTCTCGTTCTTCTCCTTTTCCTTCTGCTTCTCCTTCTGCTTCTGCACCTTCTGCTTCTTCTGCTACTGCCTCTGCTTCTTCTGTTTCTTCTGCTTCTCCTTCTGCTTTTGCTTCTCTTTCTGCTTCTGCTTCTCCTTCTGCTTCTCCAGGTTCTGCTTCTTCTGCTTCTCCTGCTTCTCCTTCTGCTTCGGGTTCTGCTTCTGATTCTTCGGCTTCTTCTGCTTCTGCTTTTCCTGCTGCTGCTGCTTCTGCTTCTCCTGCTTCTCTTTCTGCTTTTCCTTCTGTTTCTGCTTCTCCTTCTGATTCTGCTTCTTCTCCTTCTTCTGTTTCTTCTGCTTCTGCTTCTCCTGCTTCTGCTTCTCCTGCTTCTCGTTCTGCTTCTCTTTCTGCTTCTCTTTCTGCTTCTCCTTCTCCTTCTTATGCTTCTCCTTCTGCTTCTTCTTCTCCTTCTGCTTGTGCTTCTGCTTCAATTTCTGCTTCTGCGTCTTCTGTTCCTTCTGCTTCTCCTACTTCTCGTGCTGCTTCTCCTTCTGCGTCTCTTTCTGCTTCTGCTTATCCTTTTGCTTCTCCTATTCCTCACCTTCTCTTTAGCCTTCTCCTTCTGCTTCTCCTGCTGCTTCTGCTTCTGCTTATTCTACTATTTCTGTTTCTTCTGCTTCTGCTTCTCCTGCTTTTTCTGCTTCTCCTGCTTCTCTTTCTCCTTCTCCTTCTGCTTCTGCTTCTCCTTCTGCTTCTGCTACTGCTCTTCTCCTTCTGTTTCTTATGCTTCTGATTCTTCTGCTTCTTCTTCTTCTGTTTCTTCTGATTCTCCTTCTGCTTCTCCTTCTTCTCCTTCTCTTTCTGCTTCTACTTCTGCTTCTTCTGATTTTCCTGCTTCTCCTTCTTGTTCTCCTTCTGTTTCTGCTTCTCTTTCTGCTTCTGCTTCTCCTTCTGCTGCTCCTTCTCCTTCTCCTTTTTCTGCCTCTCCCACTGCTTCTGCTTCTGCTTCTTTAGCTTATTCTTTTTCTTCTGCTTCTGCTTCTCCTGCTTCTGCTTATACTGCTTCTCCTTATGCTTCTCCTTATGCTTCTCCTTATGCTT
>NW_012318713.1:0-1835 GCF_000151885.1 Dipodomys ordii
TCAGTGTACCCCGCTGTGTCCCGCTGTGTCCCCGCAGTATCGATGCTTTGTCCCGTTGGGTCCCACTGTGTCCTCGCTGTGTTCCCGGCTGTGTCCCGCTCTGTAAACCTCTGTGTCCCACGGTGTGTCCCGCTGTGTCCCGCTGTGTCCCGCTGTGTCCCTGCTGTGTCCTGCTATGTGCCACTGTGTCCTGCTGTTTCCCCTGCCGAGTCCCGCTGTGTCCCTGCTGTTTCCCTGCTGTGTTCAGCTGTGTGCCGCTGTGTCCTGCTGTGTCCCCGCTGTGTATCGCTGTGTCCCCCTCTCTGTCCCCCGCTGTGTCCGGCTGTGGCCCCCGCTGTGTCCCGCTGTGTCCTGTTGTGTCCCCCGCTGTGTCCCGCTTTGTCCTGCTGTGCCCCCCACTGTGTCCTGCTGTGCCCCCCGCTGTGTCCCGTTGTGTCCCCGCTGTGTCCCGCTGTGTCCCGCTGTGTTCCACTGTGTTCTGTGGTGTCCCGCTTTGTCCCCCGCTCTGTCCCCCACTGAGTACCCACTGTGTCCCCGCTGTGTTCCGCTGTGTCCTCGCTGTGTCCACCGCTGTGTCCTGCTCTGTCCCCCGCTGTGTCTCCCGCTTTGTCCCCACTGTATTCCGCTGTGTCACGTGGTGTCCCGCTGTGTCCTCCTGGGTCCCGCTGTATCTTCGCTGTGTTCATGTGTCCTGCTGTGTCCCCCGCTGTGTCCCCTGCTGTTTCACACTGTGTCCCCCGCTATGCCCCGCTGTGTCCCAAGCTGTGTCCCACGCTGTGACCCGCTATGTTCCGCTTTGTCCCCGCTGTGTCCCGCTCTGTCCCCCGCTGTGTCCCCCTGGGTCGCGCTGTGTCTTCGCTGTGTTCCCCCAATGTGTCCTCGCTGTGTCTTCCGCAGAGTCGCGCTGTGTCCTCGCTGTGTGCCCTGTTGTGTCCCGCTGTGTCCCCCGCTGTGTCCCGCTGTGTCCCGCTCTGTCCCCGCTGTGTCCCGCTGTGTCCCCGCTCTGTGACCGCTGTGTCCCGCTGTGTACCCTGTTTTGTCCAGCTGTGTCCCGCAGTATCCCGCTGTATCCCCCGCTTTGTCCCGCTGTGTCCCCGCAGTGTCCCCTCTGTGTCCCGCTGTGTCACACTGTGTCCCTTGGTGTCCCGCTTTGTCCCCCGCTGTGTCCCCCGCTGTGTCCCCTCTGTGTCCCCGCTGTGTCCTGCTGTGTCCTCGCTGTGTCCCCCGATGTCTCCCGCTTTGTCCCACGCTGTGTCCTGCTGTGTCCCACGGTGTCCTCGCTATGTCCCCCGCTGTGTCTTGCTGTGTCCCCGCTGTGTCCCCCGCTGTGTCGCCCACTGTGTCCTCGCTGTGTCCCACGCTGTGTTCCGCAGTGTCCTCATGTGTCCCCTGCTGTGTCCCGTTGTGTCCCCATCTGTGTACCCCGCTGTGTCCCGCTGTGTCCTCGCTGTATCGACGCTGTGTCCCGCTCTGTCCTCGCTGTGTTCCCCGCTGTGTCTCGCTTTGTAGCCCTCTGTGTCCCCCGCTGTGTCCCGTTGTGTACCCTGCTGGGACCCACTGTGTCCCACTGTGTACCCCGCTGTGTCCAGCTGTGTCCCTGCTGTGTCCCGCTGTGTCCCCTCTCTGTCCCCTGCTATCCCCGCTGTGTCCCGCTGTGTCCTGCTGTGTCCCCGCTGTTTCCCGCTGTGTCCTGCTGTGTCCCGCTGTGTCCCGTTGTGTCCTGGCTGTGTCCCCTCTGTGTCCCGCTGTGTATGCCGCTCTGTCCAGCTGTGTCCCCGAAGTGTCCTGCTGGGCCGGCTGTGTCTTTGCTGTGTATCGCGCTGTGTCCAGCTGTG
>NW_012318714.1:0-1835 GCF_000151885.1 Dipodomys ordii
GGAGAAGCAGAAGCAGAATGAGAAGCAGAAAGAGAAGCAGTATTAAGCAGAAGAAGCAGGAAAAGTAGAAGCAGAAGAAAGAGAAGAAGAAGAAGAAGAAGAAGAAGACGAAGAAGAAGAAGAAGAAGAAGAAGAAGAAGAAGAAGAAGAAGAAGAAGAAGAAGAAGAAGAAGAAGAAGAAGAAGAAGAAGAAGAAGAAGAAGAAGAAGAAGAAGAAGCATAAGGAGAAACATAATGAGAAGCAGTAGAAGCAGAAGAAGCAGAAGCAGGAGAAGCAGAAGCAGGAGAAGCAGAAGCAGAAGAAACAGAAGAAGGAGAAGAAGCAGAAGCAGAAGGAGAAGCAGAAACAGAAGGAAAAGCAAAAAGAGAAGCAGGAGAAGCAGAAGAAGCAGCAGCAGGAGAAGCAGAAGCAGAAGAAGCCGAAGAAGCAGAAGCAGAACCTGAAGCAGAAGGAGAAGCAGGAGAAGCAGAAGAAGCAGAATCTGGAGAAGCAGAAGCAGAAAGAGAAGCAAAAGCACAAGGAGAAGCAGAAGAAACAGAAGAAGCAGAGGCAGTAGCAGAAGAAGCAGAAGAGGCAGAAGCAGAAGGAGAAGCACAAGGAAAAGCAGAAGAACGAGAAGGAGAAGGAGAAACAGAAGGAGAAGCAGAAAGAGAAGCAGAAGAAGGAGCAGGAAAAGGGAAAGCATCAGGAGAAGCAGAAAGAGCAGCAGAAGGAGAAGCAGGAGATGCAGAAACAGGAGAAGAAGAAGCAGAAGAAACAGGAGAAGGACAAGAAGCAGAAGCAGAAGCAGAAGGAGAAGCAGAAAGAGAAGGAGGGGAAGCAGAAGAAGCAGAAGCAGGAGAAGCAGAAGCATAAGAATCCGAAGAAGCAGAAGCAGAACCTGAAGCAGAAGGAGAAGCAGAAGATACAGAAGAAGTAGAAGCAGCAGCAGTTGTAGCAGAAGCAGAACGAGAATCAGAAGGAAAAGGAGAATAACAAGAAGGAGAAGGAGAAACAGAAGGAGAAGCAGAAGGAGAAGCAGAAAGAGAAGCAGGTAAAGCAGAAGAAGAAGAAGCAGAAGGAGAATCAGAAGGAGAAGCAGAAGAAGGAGAAGGAGAAGCAGAAGAAGATGCAGAAGGAGAAGCAGAAGAAGCAGAAGCAGAAGGAGAAGAAGGAAAAGCAGAAGAAGCAGAAGCAAAAGGAGAAGCAAAAGAAGGAGAAGGACAAGGAGAAGCAGAGGCAGAAGAAGAAGCATAAGGACAAGCACAAGCAGAAGGAGAAGCAGGAGAAACAGAAGAAGGAGAAGCAGAAGGAGAAGGAGAAGCAGAAGCGGAATGAGAAGCAGAAAGAGAAGCAGGAGAAGCACAAGAAGCAGAAGCAGGAGAAGCCGAAAGAGAAGAAGCAGAAGAAACAGAAACAGAAGCAGAAGTAGAAGCAGAAGCAGAAGGAGAAGCAGCAGAATAAGTAGAACCAGAAATTCAGGCAGGAGAAACAGAGAAGCAGAAGAAGAAGCAGAAGGAGAAGCAAAAAGAGAAGCAGAAGAAGAAGTAGAAGAACCAGCAGGAGAAGCAGCAGAAGAAGCAGAAAAACAAGCAGGAGAAGCAGAAGCAGAAAGAGAAGTAGAAGCAGAAGAAGAAGAAGAAGCAGTAGAAGCATAAGAAGCAGAAGCAGGAGAAGCAGAACCAGAAGAAAAAGAAGAAGCATAAGAAGCAGAAGCAGAGGGAGAAACAGAAGAAGGAGAAGGAGCAGCAGAAGGTGAAGGAGAAGGAGATGCAGAAGCAGATAGAGAAGCAGAAACAGAAGGAGGAGAAGAAGGAGAAGTTGGAGAATCAGAAGAAGTAGAAGCAGAAGAAGG
>NW_012318715.1:0-1835 GCF_000151885.1 Dipodomys ordii
GTTCTGCTTCTCCTTCTGCTTCTGCTTCTTCTCATCTTCTGTTTCTTCTGCATCATCTTCTCCTGCTTCTGCTTCTCCTGCTTCTCCTTCTGCTTCTCTATCTGCTTCTCCTTCTCCTTCTTCTGCTTCTCATTCTGCTTCTGCTTCTCCTTCTGCTTCTGCTTCAATTTCTCCTTCTGCTTCTCATTCTGCTTCTGCGTGTTCTGTTTCTTCTGCTTCTCCTGCTTCTGCTTCTCCTGCTTCTCCTACTTCTCGTGCTGCTTTTCCTTCTGCTTCTCTTTCTGCTTCTGCTTATTCTTTTGCTTCTCCTACTCCTAATCCTTCTCTCTCGCCTTCTCCGTCTTCTTCTTCTGCTTCTCCTGCTGCTTCTGCTTCTGCTTATTCTACTATTTCTGTTTCTTCTGCTTCTGCTTCAGATTGTGCTTCTTCTGTTTCTCCTTCTGCTTCAGATTCTGCTTCTGCTTCTTCGGCTTCTCCTGTTTCTTCTGCTTCTGCTTCTCCTGCTTCTACTACTTCTCATGCTTCTCTTTCTGCTTCTCCTTCTGCTTCTGCTTCTCCTTCTGCTTCTGCTTCTGCTCTTCTCCTTCTTCTGTTTCTTTTGCTTCTGTTTCTTCTGCTTGTTCTTCTGCTTCTTCTGATTCTACTTCTGCTTCTCCTTCTTCTCCTCTTTCTGCTTCTACTTCTGCTTCTTCTGATTGTCCTGCTTCTCCTTCTTGTTCCCTTTTGTTTCTGCTTCTCTTTCTGCTTCTGCTTCTCTTTCTGCTGCTCCTTCTCCTTCTCCTTCTTCTGCTTCTCCCACTGCTTCTGCTTCATTTGCTTATTCTTTATCTTCTGCTTCTCCTGCTTCTGCTTCTACTGCTTCTCCTTATGCTTCTTCTTCTTCTTCTTCTTCTTCTTCTTCTTCTTCTTCTTCTTCTTCTTCTTCTTCTTCTTCTTCTTCTTCTTCTTCTTCTTCTTTTTCTTCTTCTTCTTCTTCTTCTTCTTCTTCTTCTCTTTCGTCTGCTTCTGCTTTTCCTGCTTCTTCTGTTTCTACTGGTTCTCTTTCTGCTTCTCATTCTGCTTCTGCATCTCCTTCTGCTTCTGCTATTCCTTCTGCTGCCCTTCCTTCTCATTCTCCTTCTTCTGCTTCTCCTGCTTTTGCTTCTTCTGCTTCTCCTGCTTCTCCTTCTGCATCTTCTTCTGCTTATGCTTCTCCTTCTGCTGCTTCTTCTGCTTCTGCTTCTCCTTCTTCTGCTTCTCCTTCTGCTTCTCCTTCTGTTGCTCCTTCTGCTTCTCGTTCTGCTTCTGATTCTCCTTCTGCTCTTCCTACTCCTAATCCTTCTCTTTCTCCTTCTTCTTCTTCTGCTTCTCGTTCTGCTTCTGCTTCTGCTTCTTCTGCTTGTTCTGTTTCTTCTGCTTCAGGTCCTGCTTCTGCTTCTTCGGCTTCTTCTGTTTCTTCTGCTTCTGCTTCTCCTGCTACTGCTTCTTCTGCTTCTCTTTCTGCTTCTCCTTCTGCTTCTGCTTCTCCTTCTGCTCCTTCTCCTTCTTCTGTTTCTTCTTCTTCTTCTGCTTCTCCCGCTTCTGCTTCTTCTGCTTCTCCTTCCTTTCCTCTGCTTCTGCTTCTCCTTCTTCTGCTTCTCTTTCTGCTTCTGCTTCTGCTTCTTCTGGTTCTCCAACTAATCCGTCTTCTTCTTCTTCTGTTTCTGCTTCTCTTTCTGCTTCTTCATCTCCTTCTGCTTCACCTTCTGCTGCTCCTTCTCCTTCTTCTGTTTCTCCCTCTGCTTCTGCTTCTGTTCCTTATGCTTCTTCCTGTTCTTCTGCTTCTCCTGCTTCTGCTTCTTATGCTTCTACTGCTT
>NW_012318716.1:0-1835 GCF_000151885.1 Dipodomys ordii
GCTTCTCTTTCTACTTCTCTTCTGCTTCTTCTGATTCTACTTCTTCTCCTTCTGATTCTGCTTCTTCTGCTTCTCCTGCTACTCCTTCTGCATCTCCTTCTGCTTGTGCTTTTCCTTCTGCTTCTTCTTCTGCTTCTCCTTCTTCTGCTTCTCCGTCTGTTTCTGCTTCTTCTGTTTTTCCTGCTTCTCCTTCTGCTTCTCATTCTTCTTCTCCTTCTGTTTCTCCTTGTCGTTATTCTGCTATTCCTTCTGCTTCTCTATCTGCTTCTGCATCTTCAGCTTCTTCTGCTACTGCTTCTGCTTCTGCTTCTTCTGTTTCTTCTGCTTCTCTTTCTGCTTCTCCTTCTGCTTTTGCTTCTCTTTCTACTTCAGCTTCTCCTTCAGGTTCTCCTTCTTCTCCAGATTCTGCTTCTTCTGCTTCTCCTGCTTCGCCTACTGCTTCAGGTTCTGCTTCTGCTTCTTCAGCTTCTTCTGCTTCTATTTCTGCTTCTCCTTCTGTTTCTGCTTCTCTTTCTGCTTCTGCTTCTTATCCTTCTTCTATTTCTTTTGATTCTGCTTCTCCTGCTTCTGCTTCTCCTGCTTCTCCTTCTGTTTCTCTTTATGCTTCTCCTTCTTCTGCTTCTACTTCTGCTTCTGCTTCTGCTTCTCCTTCTGCTGCTCTTTCTGCTTCTCCTGCTGCTTTTCCTTCTCCTGCTCCTTCTTCTGCTTCTCTTTCTGCTTCTCCTTCTGTTTCTCCTACTCCTTCTCCTTCTCGTTCTTCTGCTTTTCCTTCTGCTTCTGCATCTTCTGCTTCTTCTGCTACTGCCTCTGCTTCTTCTGTTTCTTCTGCTTCCCCTTCTGCTTCTCCTTCTGCTTTTGCTTCTCTTTCTGCTTCTGCTTCTCCAGATTCTGCTTCTTCTGCTTCTCCTGTATCTCCTTATGCTTCAGGTTCTGCTTCTGCTTCTTCCGCTTCTTCTGCTTCTGCTTCTCCTGCTGCTGCTTCTTCTGCTGCTCCTGCTTCTATTTCTGCTTTTCCTTCTGTTTCTGCTTCTCCTTCTGCTTCTTCTCCTTCCTATGTTTCTTCTGCTTCTGCTTCTCCTGCTTCTGCTTCTCCTGCTTCTCGTTGTGCTTCTCTTTCTGCTTCTCCTTCTCCTTCTTCTGCTTCTCCTTCTGCTTCTGCTTCTGCTTCTCCTTCTGCTTCTGCTTCAATTTCTCCTTCTGCTTCTCATTCTGCTTCTGCGTCTTCTGTTTCTTCTGCTTCTCCTGCTTCTGCTTCTCCTGCTTCTCCTACTTCTCGTGCTGCTTCTCCTTCTGCGTCTCTTTCTGCTTCTGCTTATCCTTTTGCTTCTCCTACTCCTAATCCTTCTCTTTTGCCTTCTCCTTCTCCTTCTTCTGCTTCTCCTGCTTCTTCCTCTTCATCTTCTTCTGCTTCTGCTTCTCCTTTTGCTGCTTCTTCTGCTTCTGCTTCTCCTTCTTCTGCTTCTCCCTCTGATTCTGCTTCTTATGCTTATTATTTTCTTCTGCTTCTGCTTCTCCTACTTCTGCTTCTTCTGCTTCTACTGCTTCTACTTCTCCTTCTTCTTCTCCTTCTCCTTCTCCTTCTCCTCTCCTTCTCCTTCTCCTTCTCCTTCTCCTTCTCCTTCTTCTTCTTCTTCTTCTTCTTCTTCTTCTTCTTCTTCTTCTTCTTCTTCTTCTTCTTCTTCTTCTTCTTCTTCTTCTTCTTCTTCTTCTCTTTCTGCTGCTTCTGCTTTTCCTGCGTCTTCTGCTTCTAGTGCTTCTCTTTCTGCTTCTCCTTCTGCTTCTGCTTCTGCTTCTTGTCCTTCTCCTGTTTCATCTGCTTCAGCTTCTCCAGCTTC
>NW_012318717.1:0-1835 GCF_000151885.1 Dipodomys ordii
TCACCAGCTGTGTTCCGTTTTGTCCCGCTGTGTCCTGCTGTGTCCCTGCTTTGTCCCCCGCTTTGTCCCCGCTGTTTCCCGCTGTGTCCCGCTGTGTCCCCCGTTGTGTCCCGCTGTGTCCCCTGCTGTGTCCCCCGCTGTGTCCCGCTGTGTCCCGTTGTGTCCTTGCTGTGTCCCCGCTGTGTCCTGCTGTGTCCCTCTGTGTCCCCGCTGTCCCCCGCTGTGTCCCCTGCTGTGTCCCCCGCTGTCTCCCGCTGTGTCCCCGCTGTGTCCCCGCTGGGTCCTGCTGTGTCCCCGCTGTGACCCGCTGTTTCCCTGGTGTGTTCTCACTGTTTAACTGCTAAGTCCCTCTGTGTCCCCGCTGTGTCCACTGTGTCCCCCGCTGTTTCGCCGCTGTGTCCCCGCTGTGTCCTCCTGTGTTCCGCTGTGTCCTCGCTGTGTCCTTCTGTATCCCGCTGTGTCACCCGCTGTGTCCCCCACTATTACCCCACTGTGACTTGCTGTGTCCATGCTGTGTCACCAGCTGTGTCCCGCTGTGTCCCGCTGCGTCCCTCGCTGTGTCCTCTCTGTGTCCCGCTGTGTCGCGCTGTGTCCCGCTGTGTTCTGCTGTGTCGGCCTCTGTGACCCCGCTGTTTCCTGCTGTGTCCCCGCTGTGTCCCCTCTGGGTCCCGGTGTGTCTCGCTGTGTACCTGCTGTGTCCCCGCTGTGTCCCGCTGTGTCTCTTTTGTGTCCTCGCTGTGTAACTGCTATGTCCCTCTGTGTCCCCGCTGTGTCCCGCTGTGTCCCTGCTGTCCCCAGGGGTGTCCCCGCTGTCCTCTGCTGTATCCCCCTCTGTCCGGCTGTGTCCCATTTTGTCCCGCTGTGTCCCGCTGTGTCCCCACTGTGTCCCCGCTGTGTCCTCGCTGTGTCCCCCGCTGTGTCTCGCTGTGTCCCCCCTGTGTCCCTGCTGTCCCCCGCTGTGTCCTGGTGTGTCCCCGCTGTCCCCAGCTGTTTCACGGCTGTCACCCCCTGTGTCCCCCATGTGTCCCCCGCTGTGTCCCCCGCTGTGTCCCCGCTGTGTCCTCCTGTGTCCCGCTGTGTTCTTACTGTGTTCCGGTGTGTCCCCGCTGTGTCCTTCTGTTTCCCGCTGTGTCCCGCTGTGACATGCTTTGTCGGCCTGTGTCCCCCGCTGTTTCCAGCTGTGTCCATGCTGTGTCCCACTGTGTCCCCCTGTGTCATCGCTGTGTTCCACTGTATCCGCCGCTGTGTCCCACTGTGTCCCACTCTGTGTCCCCTGCTGTGTCCCGCTGTGTCCCGCTGTGTCCCCGCTGTCTGCCGGTGTGTCACCGTTGTCCCCAGCTGTATCCCCCGCTGTGTCCCAATGTGTCCTCTCTGTGTCCCGCTGTGTCCCCGCTGTGTTCCTGCTGGGTCCCGCTGGGTCCCGCTGTGTCCCCGCTCTGTCCCCGCTGTGTTCCGCTGTGTCCCTGGTGTGTCCTGGCTGTGTAACCTCTTTGTCCCTCTGTGTCACCGCTGTGTCCCACTGTGTCCCGCAGTGTCACCCTATGTCCGCGCTGTGTCCTGGCTGTGTCCTTCTGTATCCCGCTGTGTCCCCCATTATTTCCCCGCTGTGTCCCGCTGTGTCCCGCAGTGTCCCTGCTGCATCCGCAGCTGTGGCCCACTGTGTCCCCCGCTGTGTCCCCGCTGTGTCCTACTGTGTCCCGCTGTGTCCTCGCTGTGTCCTTCTGTATCCCGCTGTGTCCCCCGCTGTGGCCCCCACTATTTCCCCGCTTGTGTCCCGCTGTGTCCCCCACTGTGTTCCCCGCGGTGCCCCACTGTGTCCCGATAAGTCCCACTGT
>NW_012318718.1:0-1835 GCF_000151885.1 Dipodomys ordii
ACAGCGGGACACAGCGGGGTACACAGCGGGGACACAGCGGTTACACACCGGGGGACAGAGCAAGGACACAACGGGATAGAGCGGGACACAGCGAGGACCCAGCGGAACACAGCGTGGGACACAGTGGCGGACACAGGGGGACACAGCGGGGCACAGCGGGGGACACAGGGAGGACACAGCGGGACAAAGCGGGACCCAGCGTCGATACAGCGGGGACACAGCGGGACACAGCGAGGTACACAACTGGGGACACAACGGGACACAGCGGGGAACACATGGAGGACATAGCGGGACCCAGCGGGACCCAGGGTCGTTACAGCGGGGACACAGCGGGACACAGCAGCGTGCATAGCTGGGGACACAACGGGACACTGCGGGGGACACAGAGAGTACCCAGCGGAACACAGCGGTACACAGCGGGGACACTGCGGGAACATAGTGGGACACAGCGGGGTACACAGTGGGACACAGCGGGACACAGCTAGGGACACAGCGGGGACAAAGCGACAGACAGCGGGGGACACAGCGAGGACACAGCGGGACACAGGGGCGACACAGAGGGGACTCAGCGGGACAAAGCGGGGGACACAGCGGGACACAGCGGGACACAGTGGGGGACACAGCGGGGGACATCGGAGACAGAGAGGGGCCAAAGCAAGACACAGCGGTGACACAGCTGGACACAACAGAGTACAGAGCAGGACACAGCCGGGCACACAGCGGGGACACAGCGGGACACAGCGGGACACAGCAGGGACCGAGCGAGACATAGCGGGACACAGCCGAACACAGCAGGGGGCACAGCGGGACACAGCGGGGGACCCAGCGTGGACACAGCGGGACACAGCGGGTGACACAGCTGGGGACACAGCGGGACACAGCGGGGAACACAGCAAGGACACAGCGGGACACAGCAGGACACAGCGTCCATACAGCGGGGACACAGTGTTACACAGCGTGGTACCCAGCTGTGGACACAATGGGACAGAGTGGGGGCACAGCGAGACACAGCGGGACACAACGAGGACACAGCTGGACACATTGGTGACACAGCGGGGGACACAGCAGGACACAGCAGCGGACACAGCGGGGGACACAGTGGGACACAGCGCGACACAGCGGGGGACACAATGGGGACACAGCGGGACACAGCGGGGGACACAGCGAGGACACAGAGAAACATAGCAGGGGACACAGAGAGGACACAGCGGGACACAGCGAGACACAGCGGGACAAAGCGTGGACACAGCAGTACACACAGCGGGACATAGCGGGGGACACAGCTGGGGACACAACGGGACACAGCTGGGGACACAGCGAGGACAGAGCGGGAAACAGCGGGACACAGCAGGGACACAGCGTCGATACAGCGGGGACACAGCGAGACACAGCGGGGAACACAGGAAGGAAACAGCGGGACCCAGTGGGACACAGAGTCGATACAGCGGGACACAACGGGGTACACAGCTAGGAACACAACGGGACACAGCGGGGGACACAGCGAGGACACAGCGGGACACAGCGGGACACAGCGGGGGACACAGGGGGACCCAGCGGGAGACCCAGCGAGGACACAGCAGGACATAGCGGGGGACACAGGGGGACACAGCGGGGAACACAGCGGGGGACACAGCGGGACACAGCGAGGAACACAGCAAGGACACAGCGGGGGACACAGGGGGACACAGCGGGGAACACAGCGGGGGACACAGCAGGACACAGCGGGGAACACAGCGAGGACACAGCGTGGACACAGCGAGACACAGCATCGATACAGCGGGCACACAGAGTTACACAGCGTGGTACACAGCGGAGGACACAGTGGGACACAGTGG
>NW_012318719.1:0-1835 GCF_000151885.1 Dipodomys ordii
AATGTGACCAGCTACTCATTTGGCATATGATACGTTGGTTCATTGGTGAATCCTCTAGGCAAGGTTAATCATGTGTGTCCATCTCCTCCCTCCGCCCCCCCGCCTTCGGGCTTCCCTGGATTCCTGCTCCTAATTATCTCTTTAATATCTCTTTATTTTCCAGCCCCTGCTTCCTGACCGGATGGTGATATCTGAAGCACTCAGCGGCAACCAGACAGCCAGAGGGGAACGCGAGCCATCCATGCAGGTGGCGTAACTGTCCATCCTCACCCCCCCCCGCAGGCGATTACTCGACCACGACCACGACCTCCGACTCCCCCCCCCGCAACAAAATCCACAACCCTACCCTCGGAACAAAATAAAACAAATTTGCTTGAATCTCACGCTGCCTTTTGTTTGTAATTGACGCAATAGGCGAAGGGGAGGGATCTCATTTCTGGTGCCTGACGGGGGGGGAGGGGGGAGGGGGCGGGGGAATTGGAGAGGAGAGAAGAGGGGGCAGAGGGCATCTCAGTGTATCTGTGTGTGTGCGTGCGTGCATCTTTGAGGAAACTCAAAGATCGGACGCGACAGAGCATGTATGTAGTCCAGCCGGACCAATTCACCACGTCTCTGTCTCTTGTCTCTCTGTATCTGTTTCTCTATTTCTCTCTCTGTGTCTCTCTTTGTCTCTGTCTGTCTGTCTGTCTGTCTGTCTGTCTCTCTCTCTCTCTCTCTCGTTTGAATTCTCTCTCCCGCCCGCCCGCGCGCCCCCCCGCCCGCACTCCCTCCCTCCTTTTCCTCTCGACTTGCCAGTCAATCCTGGGGCTTGAGCTACTGTACTGGCGCTCCAACACACAATGGTCCCACTCCGAGCCTGCCTGCCTGCCTGCCTGCCTATGCATGGGCCCCATACTCCAACGAGGCACATCATCATCCCCACCCCACCCCTTCTCTGAAAAGAAGGCAGTCTCTCTCGGGGCCAGCCAGCCTGGGCCGGTTTTCTCAGTCAGTCAGTGCGTGGTTTGTTTGTTCTTTTTTTTCCCCCATGCATTTCATGAGAGAAAACTGCAATTCACAAAACCACCACTAGATGGCGCGGGTTCGCCGTCGACAAGGTGGATGGGGCGGCGGGAGGGGCAAAACACGGGTCGGGTCAGTCACTCAGTCAGTCAGTCAGTCAGTCAGTCCTCACCTACCCGGCAGTGGGGAGTGAGAGTTCTGACATACACATACATATAGGCTGTTATGATTCATTATTATCATCATTTGCTTTTCCTCTGTCGTAGCCACGACGACGGGAAGGGGGAGGGCGGGCTCGTTCCCTGGATAGATCCGTCTCCCCTCCTGTCCACCATTCTCTCCCTCCCCCCCCCCCCGCCTTCGGGCTTCCCCGGAGTCCTGCTCCTAATTATCTCTTTAATATCTCTTTATCTTCCAGCCCCTGCTTCCTGACCGGATGGTGATATCTGAAGCACTCAGCGGCAACCAGACAGCCAGAGGGGAACGCGAGCCATTCATGCAGGTCGCGTAACCGTCCATCCTCACCCCCCCCCGCAGGCGATTACTCGACCACGACCACGACCTCCGACCCCGCCCCCGCACCAAAATCCACAACCCTACCCTCGGAACAAAATAAAACAAATTTGCTGGAATCTCACGCTGCCTTTTGTTTGTAATTGACGCAATAGGCGAAGGGGAGGGATCTCATTTCTGGTGCCTGACGGGGGGGGGAGGGGGGAGGGGGCGGGGGAATTGGAGAGGAGAGAAGTGGGGGCAGAGGGCATCTCAGTGTATCTGTGTGTGTGCGTGCCTGCATCTTTGAGGACACTCAAAGATCAGACGCGACAGAGCAT
>NW_012318720.1:0-1834 GCF_000151885.1 Dipodomys ordii
GAAATAGACTGCATTTTCTCGCCCAGGCAACTCTGGTCTGCATCATCAGGGCTTAATGCCACTCACACTGTCACAGAGCCCAGTCAATTTGTTTCATCCATTTTGGGAGAGCTGATCTGTGTAGTCAGCTCAGGATGCAACGACATTAGAGAGCACTCCGAAATTGGTGACTTAAAACAGTTTTAAGGTCCCAAAGTGAGGATGCTCTACTCCTTCCCCAATGGAGAGACAAGCCTCCAAAGATATATGGACAGCGCCGACCTTTCTCACTAAGCCCTAATCTACATCCTGTTCCACATACTGTCAACAATAACAGGTCCAATTATATTCCTTGCAATTCTGGGAGAGCTGAAAAGAGTTTGAGAGCACAGGATGCAAACGACTAGATAGAGCAACACAGAAATTCGGCGCCTTAAAACAAAATTGTTTTTCAGGGCTCAAATTCTCAATGATCTACATCTTCCTCAAAGGAGAGGTAAGCCCCTAAATACAAGTAGACTGCCTCTTTCTAACCCAGGTTTCTCCGGTCTGCATAATAGCTTGGCTGAAAGCCACTTATACTCTCCATCCACAGGAACCAGTCCAATTTTGTCTTCCAATTCTGGGAGAACTGACCAGTGTTAGCGAGTTCAGCATGCAAACGAAAGTTTGAGTAAAGCAGAGAAAGTTAGATAAGGTGATGTTAATGAACTGAACCCTAATATATGTATTCGAAAGTTTTTTTTATTTGTTTTCAAGCGATTGTTTATGACACATTCATAAGATCATTTCTTTTTTACTTTGTAAGTCTCTCCACCATTTTATAACAACTGTTTCACTGTATTTCATGTCGGTATAATTTGTGGAGGGGAAGGGGGAAAACAATTCGTTTCAATAGGGATACAGGTGGACCCATAGCAAAAATACGATGGACAATTCGTTATGTCCAAAACGAACTTTACAACATTGGTGTGTGAGTGGTGGGGGTATGGGAGAGGGGAGGACTGTGGGGGAGGAAAGGAGGAGGATGGTAGAAGGTGGGAATGGGAAACAAAGACGACGTTACAATACTTTCCATCCCCCTCCGCAACACGTCGGCTGGCGGTCGAAACCCCGCCCTCCCCCCTCCCCGTCGTCATGGCTACGACAGAGGAAAAGCAAATGATGATAATAATCAATCATAACAACCTATATGTATGTGTATGTCAGAACTCTCACTCCCCACTGCCGGGTAGGTGAGGAATGACTGACTGAGTGAGTGACTGACCCGACCCGTGTTTTGCCCCTCCCGCCGCCCCATCCACCTTGTCGACGGCGAACGCGCGCCATCTAGCGGTGGTTTTGTGAATTGCAGTTTTCTCTCATGAAATGCATGGGGGGAAAAAGAGAACAAACAAACCACGCACTGACTGACTGAGAAAACCGGCCCAGGCTGGCTGGCCCCGAGAGAGACTGCCTTCTTTTCAGAGAAGGGGTGGGGTGGGGATGATGATGTGCCTCGTTGGAGTATGGGGCCCATGCATAGGCAGGCAGGCAGGCAGGCAGGCTCGGAGTGGGACCGTTGTGTGTTGGAGCACCAGTACAGTAGCTCAAGCCCCAGGATTGACTGGCAAGTCGAGAGGAAAAGGAGGGAGGGAGTGCGGGCGGGCGGGCGGGAGAGAGAATTCAAACGAGAGAGAGAGAGAGAGAGAGAGAGAGAGAGAGACAGACAGACAGACAGACAGACAGACAGAGACAAACAGAGACACACAGAGAGAAATAGAGAAACAGAAACAGAGAGACAAGAGACAGAGACGTGGTGAATTGGTCCGGCTGGACTACATACATGCTCTGTCGCGTCCGATCTTTGAGTTTC
>NW_012318721.1:0-1834 GCF_000151885.1 Dipodomys ordii
GCTTCTTCTTCTGCTTCTCTTTCTGCTTCTTATTCTGCTTCTGCTCCTCCTACTCCTAATCCTTCTCTTTCTCCTTCTTCTTCTGCTTCTCGTTCTGCTTCTGCTTCTTCTGCTTGTTCGGTTTCTTCTGCTTCTGCTTTTCCAGCTTCTGCTGCTTCCGCTTCTCCTTCTGCTTCAGGTTCTCCTTCTGATTCTTCGGCTTCTTCTGTTTCTTCTGCTTCTGCTTCACCTGCTACTGCTTCTCCTGCTTCTCTTTCTGCATCTCCTTCTGCTTGTGCTTGTCCTTATGCTTCTTCTGCCTCTACTTCTCCTTCTCCTTCTTTTGCTTCACCTATTGCTTCTGCTTCTTCTGCTTTTCTTGCTTCTCCTTCTTCTTCTGCTTCTTCTGCTTCTCCTTCTGCATCTTCTTCTGCTTCTGCTTCTCCTTCTCCTTCTTCTGCTTCTCCTTCTGATTCTCCTTCTGCTTCTTCTTCTGTTTTACCTGCTTCTCTTTCTGCTTCTCCTTCTGCTTCTCCTTCTGTTTCTCCTTCTCCTTCTTGTTCTTCTGCTTTTCCTTTTGCTTTTCCTACTGCTTCTGCTACAACTGCTACTGCTTCTACTTCTTCTGTTTCTTCTGCTTCTCCTTCTGCTTTTGATTCTCTTTCTGCTTCTGCTTCTCCTTCTGCTTCTCATTCTGCTTCTCCAGATTCTGATTCTTCTGCTTCTCCTGCTTCTCCTTCTGCTTCAGGTTCTGCTTCTGCTTCTTCGGATTCTTATTCTTCTGCTTCTCCTGCTTCTGCTTCTTCTGCTTCCCCTCCTTCTCTTTCTGCTTCTCCTTCTGCTTCTTGTCCTTCTCCTGTTTCTTCTGCTTGTTCTTCTCCTGTTTCTGCATTTCCTGCTTCTCCTTCTGCTGCTCTTTCTTTTTCTCCTGCCGCTTTTCTTTCTACTGCTCCTTCTTCTGCTTCTCTTTCTGCTTCTACTCCTGTTTCTCCTTCTCCTTCTCCTTCTAGTTCTTCTGCTTTTCCTTCTGCTTCTCCTTCTGGTTCTGAATCTTCTGCTTCTTCTGATACTGCCTCTGCTTCTTCTGTTTCTTCTGCTTCTCCTTCTGCTTTTGCTTCTCTTTCTGCTTCTGCTTCTCCTTCTGCTTCTCCAGATTCTGCTTCTTCTGCTTCTTCTGCTTCTCCTTCTGCTTCAGGTTCTGCTTTTGCTTTTTCGGCTTCTTCTGCTTCTGCTTCCTCTGCTTCTGCTTCTTCTGCTTCTCCTGCTTCTCTTTCTGCTTTTCCTTCTGTTTCTGCTTCTCCTTCTGCTTCTGCTTCTGCTTCTTCCCCTTCTTCTATTTCTTCTGCTTCGGCTTCTCCAGTTTCTGCTTCTCCTGCTTCTCGTTCTGCTTCTCTTTCTGCTTCTCTTTCTCCTTCTCCTTGTCCTTCTCTTTCTTCTGATTCTTCTTCTGCTTCTGCGTCACCTTCTGCTTCTGCTTCAATTTCTCCTTCTGCTTCTGCGCCTTCTGTTTCTTCTGCTTCTCCTGGTTCTTCTTCTCCTGCTACTCCTACTTCTCGTGCTGCTTCTCCTTCTGCGTCTCTTTCTGGTTCTGCTTATCCTTTTGCTTCTCCTACTCCTAATCCTTCTCTTTCGCCTTCTCCTTCTTCTTCTTCTGTTTGTCCTGGTGCTTCTGCTTCTGCTTATTCTACTATTTCTGTTTCTTCTGCTTCTGCTTCAGATTGTGCTTCTTCTGTTTCTCCTTCTGTTTCAGATTCTGCTTCTGCTTCTTCGGCTTCTCCTGTTTCTTCTGCTTCTTCTTCTCCTGCTTCTTCAGCTTCTCCTGCTTCTCTTTCTGCTTCTCCTTCTGCTTCTGCTT
>NW_012318722.1:0-1834 GCF_000151885.1 Dipodomys ordii
TCTCCTACTCTGCCTCTCTTCTGCTTTGCATCTCTGCTTCTCATCTGCATCTCTTCTGCTCTGCTTCTCTTTCTGCATTTTCTTCTGCGTCTGCTTCTCCTTCGCTTCTCCTTCTGCTTCTTCTGCTTCTCCTTCTGATTATCCTTCTGCTTCTGCTTCTGTTTTTCCTTCTCCTTCTCATTCTTCTGTTTTTCCTTCTGCTTCTCTTTCTGCTTCTGCTGCAAATGCTACTGTTTCTGCTTCTTCTGTTTCTTCTGCTTCTCCTGCTTCTCCTACTTGTCTTGCTGCTCCTTCTTCTTCTTCTCTTTCTGCTTCTCCTTCTGTTTCTCCTTCTTCTCCTTCTAGTTCTTCTGCTTTTCCTTCCGCTTCTCCTTCTGCTTCTGCATCTTCTGCTTCTTCTGCTACTGCCTCGGCTTCTTCTGCTTCTCCTTCTGCTTCTCCTTCGGCTTTTGCTTCTCTCTGCTTCTGCTTCTCCTTCTGCTTCTCCAGATTCTGCTTCTTCTGCTTCTCCTGCTTCTCCTTCTGCTTCAGGTTCTGCTTCTGCTTCTTCGACTTCTTCTGCTTCTGCTTCTCCTGCTGCTACTTCTTCTGCTTCTCCTGCTTCTCTTTCTGCTTTTCCTTCTGTTTCTTCTTCTCCTTCTGCTTCTGCTTCTTCTCCTTCTTCTGTTTCTTCTGCTTCTGCTTCTCCTGCTTCTGCTTCTCGTTCTGCTTCTCTTTCTGCTTCTCCTTCTCCTTCTCCTGCTTCTGCTTCTCCTTCTGCTTCTACTTCTCCTTCTGCTTCTGATTCTGCTTCTGCTTCTTTGGCTTCTCCTGTTTCTTCTGCTTCTGCTTCTCCTCCTTCTTCTGCTTCTCCTGCTTCTCTTTCTGCTTCTCCTTCGCTTCTGCTTCTCCTTCTGCTTCTGCTTCTGCTCTTCTCCTTCTTCTGTTTTTTTTGATTCTGTTTCTTCTGCTTCTTCTTCTCCTGTTTCTTCTGATTCTACTTCTGCTTCTCCTTCTTCTCCTCTTTCTGCTTCTACTTCTGCTTCTTCTGATTCTCCTGCTTCTCCTTCTTGTTCTCCTTCTGTTTCTGCTTCTCTTTCTGCTTCTGCTTCTCCTTCTGCTGCTCCTTCTCCTTCTCCTTCTTCTGCTTCTCCCACTGCTTCTGCTTCTTTTGCTTATTCTTTTTCTTCTGCTTCTGCTTCTCCTGCTTCTGCTTCTACTGCTTCTCCTTATGCTTCTCCTTATGCTGCTGCTTCTTCTTCTTCTTCCTCTTCTTCTCCTTCTTTTTCGTCTTCTTCTTCTTCCTTTCTTTCTTCTGCTTCTGCTTTTCCTGCTTCTTCTGCTTCTACTGTTTCTCTTTCTGCTTCTCATTCTGCTTCTGCTTCTCCTTCTGCTTCTCCTATTGCTTCTGCTGCACTTCCTTCTCCTTCTCTTTCTCCTACTTCTGCTTCTCCTTCTGCTTCTGCTTCTTCTGCTTCTCCTGCTTCTCGTTCTGCATCTTTTTCTGCTTCTGCTTCTCCTTCTGCTGCTTCTTCTGCTACTCCTTCTTCTGATTCTCCTTCTGATTCTCCTTCTACTTCTCTTTCTGCTGTTCCTTCTCCTTCTTCTGCTTCTCCCTCTGATTCTTCTTCTTATGCTTATTCTTTTTCTACTGCTTCTGCTTCTCCTGCTTCTGCTTCTTCTGCTTCTACTTCTTCTCCTTATGCTTCTCCTTCTCCTTCTCCTTCTTCTTCTTCTTCTTCTTCTTCTTCTTCTTCTTCTTCTTCTTCTTCTTCTTCTTCTTCTTCTTCTTCTTCTTCTTCTTCTTCTTCTTCATCTTCTTCTCTTTCTTCTGCTTCTTCTTTTCCTGCTTCTT
>NW_012318723.1:0-1834 GCF_000151885.1 Dipodomys ordii
CTTCTCTTTCTGCTTCTCATTCTGTTTCTCCTTTTCCATCTCCATCTCGTTCTTCTGCTTTTCCGTCTGCTTCTCATCTGCTTCTACATCTTCTGCTACTGCCTCTACTTCTTCTGTTTCTTCTGCTTCTCCTTATGCTTCTCCTTCTGCTTTTGCTTCTCTTTCTGCTTCTGCTTCTCCTTCTGCTTCTCCAGATTCTGCTTCTTCTGCTTCTCATATATCTTCTTATGCTTCAGGTTCTGCTTCTGCTTCTTCGGCTCCTCCTGCTTCTGCTTCTCCTGCTGCTGCTTCTTCTGCTGCTCCTGCTTCTATTTCTGCTTTTCCTTCTGTTTCTGCTTCTGCTTCTTCTCCTTCTTATGTTTCTTCTGCTTCTGCTTCTCCTGCTTCTGCTTCTCCTGCTTCTCGTTGTGCTTCTCTTTCTGCTTCTCCTTCTCCTTCTTCAGCTTCTCCTTCTGCTTCTCCTTCTCCTTCTGCTTCAATTTCTCCTGCTTCTCATTCTGCTTCTGCGTCTTCTGTTTCTTCTGCTTCTCTTGCTTCTGCTTCTCCTGCTTCTCCTACTTCTCGTGCTGCTTCTCCTTCTGCGTCTCTTTCTGCTTCTGCTTATCCTTTTGCTTCTCCTACTCCTAATCCTTCTCTTTCGCCTTCTCCTTCTTGTTCTTCTGCTTGTCCTGGTGCTTCTGCTTATTCTACTATTTCTGTTTCTTCTGATTCTGCTTCAGATTGTGCTTCTTCTGTTTCTCCTTCTGCTTCAGATTCTGCTTCTGCTTCTTCGGCTTCTCCTGTTTCTTCTGCTTCTGCTTCTCCTGCTTCTTCTGGTTCTCTTGATTCTCTTTCTGCTTCTCCTTCTGCTTCTGCTTCTCCTTCTGCTTCTGCTTCTGCTCTTCTCCTTCTTCTGTTTCTTTTGCTTCTGTTTCTTCTGATTCTTCTTCTTCTGTTTCTTCGGATTCTACTTCTGCTTCTCCTTCTTCTCCTTCTCTTTCTGCTTCTTCTGATTCTCCTTCTTCTCCTTCTTGTTCTCCTTCTGTTTCTGCTTCTCTTTCTGCTTCTGCTTCTCCTTCTGCTGCTCCTTCTCCTTCTCCTTCTTCTGCTTCTCTCACTGCTTCTGCTTCTGCTTCTTTTGCTTATTCTTTTTCTTCTGCTTCAGCTTCTCCTGCTTCTGCTTCTTCTCCTTCTACTGCTTCTCCTTATGCTTCTCCTTATGCTTCTCCTTATGCTTCTCCTTATGCTTCTCCTTATGCTTCTTCTTCTTCTTCTTCTTCTTCTTCTTCTTCTTCTTCTTCTTCTTCTTCTTCTTCTTCTTCTTCTTCTTCTTCTCTTCTTCTTCTTCTTCTTCTTCTTCTTCTTCTTCTCTTTCTTCTGCTTCTGCCTTTCCTGCCTCTTCTGCTTCTACTGCTTCTCTTTCTGCTTCTTGTCCTTCTCCTGTTTCTTCTCCTTCTGCTTCTCCTGCTTCTGCTTCTTCTGCTTTTCCTGCTTCTCTTTCTGCTTCTCCTTCTGCTTCTCCTTCTGGTTCTGCTCCTTCTCCTTCTTCTGCTTCTCCCGCTTCTGCTTCTTCTGCTTCTCCTGCTTCTCGTTCAGCTTCTCTTCGTCGGCTTCTCTTTCTATTTCTGCTTCTGCTTCTTCTGATTCTGATTCTTCTCCTTCTTCTTCTCCTTCTGCTTCTGCGTCTTCTGCATTTCCTGCTTCTCCTTCTGGATCTCCTTCTGCTTGTGCTTTTCCTTCTGCATCTTCTTCTGCTCCGGCTTCTCTTTCTCCTTCTTCTGCTTCTCCGTCTGCTTCTGTTTCGTCTGCTTTTCCTGCTTCTCCTTCTGCTTCTCGTTCTATTTCTCCTTCTCGT
>NW_012318724.1:0-1834 GCF_000151885.1 Dipodomys ordii
TTAGGGAGAAAGTGCCCTAGAAATGAAAAAGGTATTAGGTTTACACTTTTCTGTTTGTAATACTTCCACAATGTCTTTGCACATGTAGCACTGAAACAGAAAATAATCTGATCGGATACTTCAAATCAGTGATTTCCCATTTCTAAGAGGCTCACAGATACAATATCTTATTAAAATGAGATAGTGAAGACTTCTATTATTACATAAGCCAAAAAGTTTGGGTTCAGAAAAGAATTGAGCACATGGAAATGGTAAGAAAACAGTGTTCTTAGAAGCCCTTCAGCAGTGGAGGGAGGCCAAAACTTTTTGACATAGATTGTAATATTTTTGCTACCTAAAGTGATTTTCCAGAGCCGATTTGGCTCACTAAAATGCAAAACTGATTGAATGAAGACATGAAAATAAATCCCACATCCAAATGAGGCAACTTAAAAGAATTTAAAGGAGAAACCATGAAAATGTAGCAGTGGAGGAGGCCCTATAGTCCTTCAGCTTCACTAGACTTGGAGCCAAGAAGCTGTGATTAATTGGAAATCAGGCAAGAGCTAAGAGGAGGACATAGAAGTAGGACATAGAAGCATTGTCCTTTGTAACAGACACTGTCATCCAAAGTATGGGTGATTTAACTTTATTCTCTTCCATGCATCTTGTACGCAAGACTAAGAGAAAAATAATCTATTAAAATAATTTTTCAAAGAATAACTTCACTGTTCCTGATATGGTGTCTAAGGAGAGTCTTAAGAGAGACGATAAAAGTGGAGTATTCTGCGGTTTCCTCTAAGCATTGTTAGCAAAATATATCTTTGAGGTTAGAAGTGATTGAACCAAAAAGGGTTGGAGTACTTATGTTTGTGGGCACTTTAAACACAAGAAGACTTTCTTTTTTTTTCTTTTTTTTTGGGGGGGGGCGTCCAGTCGTGGGACCTGAACTCTGGGCTTGGGTCCTGTCCCTCAGCTCTTCAGCTCAAGGCTAGTGGTCTACCACTTGAGCCACAGCGCCACTTCCAGTTTTTTTCTTTTTGTTTATGTGGTGCTGAGGAATCAAACTCAGGGCCTCAAGCATGCAAGGCAAGCGCTCCACCGCTGAGCCACCTTCCCGGCCCGACACAAGAAGACTTTCAAGGTAAAAGAAAAAAGAAAATTGGATACCCAAATATTTGTGATTACAGTTTGTTGGACTGTTTTTTTTGGAGACAAAGTTTTACATTAGAGTTTGTCCGGATTAATATAAATGTTGGGTTTTTATGGCAACCAAATGCAGGGGTGATGTTTAATGGACTCCCTTGAACAAGTAAACAACATGATAAAAAATGGCAAATAATATTTAGTGAATTACTTTCACCAATTACTTTTCCAGAACAAAGAAAGAAATATATAACTCAAAATCAATTGACTTAAAAGTATGAAGAAAGAGTAGTGAAGAGAGATGAAAGAAAACATAGAGGGTTGTTTTTTCTCCAGCGGAGTAATGGGTTCTTGATCATTTCTCTTCCATTCTATTTTCACAAGCTATCAAGTGTGGCTCAAGACTGGAGTATCCAGTTCAGACAGAGAGAACTAGCAGAAGGAAGATAACATTTGCAGCAGATATAGGTGATTTATAACCTGAGACAATCTATTTAAATCTGTTCAAATTTCTCTCCTACCCCAAACTGCCCTCTTTGAATAGTTTTTTGTGTTTTTCCCAAGACTGCCCTTCATTAACTGCTTAAAATTTTGAGAGGTCATATTCATACTCTCTAGAGATTGCTGTTTGGTTGTAATTTTTGTGTGTTTTTTCACTGAATTTCAAAAGGTTGTGCAAGTGTGTTACAATTAAATATGTCCATCTAAT
>NW_012318725.1:0-1834 GCF_000151885.1 Dipodomys ordii
ATCTCCTTATACTTCTCCTTCTGCTTCTGCGTCTACTCTTACTTCTGCTTCTCCTGAATCTGGTTCTCCAGCTTCTCCTACTTCTCGTGCTGATTATCATTATGCATCTCAATAAACTTCTGATTATCCATTTACTTCTCCTACTCCTAATCCTTCTCTTTCACCTTCTCCTTCATCATCTTCTTCTTATGCTTCTCCTGGTGCTTCTGCTTCTGCTTATTCTACTATATCTGTTTCTTCTGCTTCTGCTTCAGATTGTGCTTCTTCAGTTTCTCCTTCTGCTTCAGATTCTGCTTCTGCTTCTTCGGCTTCTCCTGTTTCTTCTGCTTCTGCTTCTCCTGCTTCTTCTGCTTCTCCTGCTTCTCTTTCTGCTTCTCCTTCTGCTTCTGCTTCTCCTTCTGCTTCTGCTTCTGCTCTTCTCCTTCTTCTGTTTCTTTTGCTTCTGTTTCTTCTGCTTCTTCTTCTTCTGTTTCTTCTGATTCTACTTCTGCTTCTCCTTCTTCTCCTTCTCTTTCTGCTTCTACTTCTGCTACTTCTGATTCTCCTGCTTCTCCTTCTTGTTCTACTTCTGTTTCTGATTCTATTTCTGCTTCTGTTTCTCCTTCTGCTTCTCCTTCTCCTTCTCCTTCTTCTGCTTCCCCCAATTCTTCTGCTTCTGCTTCTTTTGCTTATTCTTTATCTTCTCCTTCTCCTGCTTCTGCTTCTTCTGCTTCTACTGCTTCTCCTTATGCTTCTCCTTATGCTTCTCGTTATGCTTCTCCTTATGCTTCTCCTTCTTCTTCTTCTCCTTCTTCTTCTTCTTCTTCTTCTTCTTCTTCTTCTTCTTCTTCTTCTTCTTCTTCTTCTTCTTCGTCTTCTTCTTCGTCTTCTTCTTCTTCTTCTCCTTCTTCTTCTTCTTCTTCTTCTTCTTCTTCTTCTTCTTCTTCTTCTTCTTCTTCTTCTTCTTCTTCTTCTTCTTCTTCTTCTTCTTCTTCTTCTTCTTCTTCTTCTTCTTCTTCTTCTTCTCTTTCGTCTGCTTCTGCTTTTCCTGCTACTTCTGCTTCTACTGCTTCTCTTTCTGCTTCTCATTCTGCTTCTGCGTCTCCTTCTGCTTCTCCTATTGCTTCTGCTGCCATTCCTTCTCCTTCTCCTTCTCCTACTTCTGCTTCTCCTTCTGCTTTTCCTTCTGCATCTTCTTCTGCTTCTGCTTCTCCTTCTGCTGCTTCTTCTGCTTCTACTTCTCCTGCTTCTACTTCTCCTTCTTCTGCTTTTCCTTCTCCTTCTGCTTCTCCTTCTCCTGCTCCTTCTGCTTCTCGTTCTGCTTCTGATTTTCCTTCTGCTCTTCCTACTCCTAATCCTTCTCTTTCTCCTCCTTCTTGTTCTTCTGCTTCTCATTCTGCTTCTGCTTCTTCTGCTTGTTCTCTTTCTTCTGCTTCAGGTCCTGCTTCTGCTTCTTCTGTTTCTTCTGCTTCTGCTTCTCCTGCTAATGCTTCTTCTGCTTCTCTTTCTGCTTCTCCTTTTGCTTCTGCTTCTCCTTCTGCTCCTTCTCCTTCTTCTGTTTCTTCTTCTTCTTCTGCTTCTCCCGCTTCTGCTTCTTCTGCTTCTCCTTCGTTTCCTCTGTTTCTGCTTCTCCTTCTCCTTCTTCTGCTTCTCTTTCTGCTTCTGCTTCTTCTGATTCTCCAACTAATCCTTCTTCTTCTCCTTCTGTTTCTGCTTCTCTTTCTGTTTCTGCAACTCCTTCTGCTTCACCTTCTGCTGCTCCTTCTCCTTCTTCTGTTTCTCCCTCTGCTTCTGCTTCTTATGCTTCTTCTTTTTCTTCTTCTTCTGCTTCTCCTGCTTCTGCTTCTTATGCTTC